>NC_082718.1:103643527-103736137 GCF_030144855.1 Hypanus sabinus
CCATCTTCCCAACCACTGAGGACAGACTAACTGGTTTATAGTGTCTTTTCTTCTGCCTCTCTCCCTTCCTGAAGAGTGGAGTGAGTGACACACACAATTTTCCAGTGTTCAGGAACCATTCCAGAATCTAGTAATTCTTGAAAGATCATTATTAATACCTCCATGATCTCTTTGGCCGCCTCTTTCAAAACCCTGGGGTGTACACCATCTGGTCTAGGTGACTTAACTACCTTCAGACCTTTCAGTTTCTCAAGAGCCTTCTCTCTAGTTATGGTAACTTCACACACTTCAGGCCTTCTTTTAGTTCCCTTCTGTTGGTTTTTAAAAGCTTCCCAATCCTCTACCTTCCTACTAATCTTTGCTCTGTTATATGCCCTCTCTTTGGCTTCTGTGTTAGCTTTGACTTCGCTTGTCAGCCATGTTTGTGTCGTCTTTCCTTTAGAATACTTCATCTTATTCTTTTGGATATATATATCTTGTGAGTTCAAATTGGTTCCAGAAATTCCAGCTATTGCTGCTCTGCCACCATCTCTGCCAGTGTTCCTTTCCAATCAGTTCTGTCCAATTCCTGTCCTATGCCTCTGTAATTCCCTTTACTCCATTGTAATGCTGATACATCTAATTTTAGCTTCTTCTTCTCAAGTTTCAGGGTGAATTAATCATACTATCAGCAGTTCCCCTTGGGGTGTTTTTACCTTAAGCTTTTCAATCCCTTCTGGTTCACTGCACAGCACCCAAACGAGAATAGCTGATCATCTGGTGGGCTCGACTACAAGCTGCTCTAAAAAGCCATCTCACAGGCACTCTAGAAATTCCAGCTCCTGTAATTCAGCACCAACTTGATCTTCCCAATCTGCCCGCGTAATGAAGTCCTCCATGACTATTGTAACATTGCCCTTTCGGCATGTACTTTTAAATCCCATCGTAATTTGTAGGCCACATCCTTACCACTGTTTGGTAAATGTTCTAGTAAATACTGTACTGAAGAAACCTGACATTTAGCTCAACAGTATATAGATTTTCTTTGTTCCTTCTTGCCTCTATTGACTACTGTCTTCTTTCCAATATTGACTTTGAATTTTTCTTCACGGGTATAACTCAAGCTTCTTCTGTCAGAGATTGGGGCCTATCTTCCTCCCACCATTACCCTTCCAAGCAAACAATAAAAGGGATGAAAGGAAGAAAGAAGTCAATCAATACATTGGAGTCTTTACTTCTTTGCAAATATACATCATAAATTCAAACCACCATCGTACTGTTATGCAATCACGTTACAAGTAAAACAACAGACAAATCCTGACAAACACAAACTAAATTAACACACTCTCATCTTCATCGAGGATGGTATTTATCTCCTGTGTTGTCCAACAGTCTCAAAACACCTCTAAATTACCCATAGATGCCTTGTGTTCTTTACCCATAGCCACATGGGCATGGACACCCCCCCCCCTTAACATTGCTAGGCAGTCAGCCATGATGGAACATCCTGCGGCCTGTCTCCAGGACCCAACTGGCTGTTTTAGCCAGCCCCAGGAGCAGGTTAACTAGGACATCCTCCTCCCTCCCTGTCCCCCTCTATACTGATCGACCGAAGATGAAGAAAGTGGGGTTAAAATAGGACAGCTGGAGTCAAATAAGCAGCTGTGACTTAACGAACTTCTTGGCATTTCACCTCAAATTGTGAAAGCAGAAACCATGATAGGCCATTCCAGCTGATAAACAACACAGCAGCACAGTATTAAATACACAACAGAACACCAGCATGCAGTTTCAAACATGTTTGGTCCTGTTGCTGTTTAAAGGGAGGTAACAGACTATTTGTTTTCAACATGGGAAGAGTTTTGATAAAGTAGCATGGAGAATTTTTGTCAAGTTGTTTAATGCTATTGGTCTCTCATAGAATGATTTTAGTGCTTTTGCACCTTTCTATCAACTGAGACACAGGATAGAAGATTTGGTGGAGTGTAATAATATGCAGCATATACTACGCTATCTGCAATATACGCAAAATGCCCAAGGAATTCAGCAGGTCAGGCAGCATCTATGGAGAGGAATAAACAGTTGACTTTTCAGGCAAGGACAGTTCTTCAGGACTGGAAAGGAAGGGGGAGGGCACTAAATAAAAAAGTGGGGGGAGGGGAAGAAGGCTGGCTGGAAGGTGATAGGTTGAAGCCAGGTGAGTAGGAAAGGTCAAGGGCTGGAGAAGAAGGAATCTGATAGGAGAGGAAAGTGGACCATAGGAGAAAGGGAAGGAGGAGTGGACCCAGGGCAAGGTGATAGGCATATGAGAAGAGGTAAGAGGCTTGAGTGGTGAATAGAAGAGGGAGGGAGAGGTAATAAAAATTACCAGTAGGAGAAATCGATATTCATGCCTTCAGATTGGAGGCTACCCAGACAGAATACACAACATTGCTCCTCCAACCTGAGAGTGGCCTCATCTTGGCACAAGAGAAGGCCATGGACCAGTGTTTGAAGTTGCAGAGAGGTGAAGAAATGGAGATAACAGAGGGAATGGCTGTGAGACAGCGGAGGCCAAAGCTGACAATTATAGCCAAATAGAGACAGAGGAAAGAAAGAAAGAAAGGAATTATTGAAACTGAAATATTCAGCAACATCTACAGAAAGCACAGAATTTAGCGAAGAACAGGCTGCTGGAGGAACACAGTGGGTCGCGTAGCATCTAAGAGGGAAAACTAATGACTGATATTTTGGGTTGATATCCTACATCAGAACTGCCCCAAACCTACACTTCTGACTTTTGTCAGTTCCAGAACAAAATTTAGTTGTTTGAAATAATTGAGTTAAGTGATGTCTTCTGGGCTTTTGTGTACCCAGAAGGAAGCCATGGTACTATTCTTGAAACTGGGGCATCATTGCAAGGCCAAATCAGAGTGGGAGTCACCCAATCTGCAGTCAGCTTCTACGAGAGGATACAACGCCAGGAGCACTGAATGCAGGTAGTTAGACAGGGTGAAGTGCAAGTGCATTATTGTTTCATGCAGAAGGACTGTTTGCTCTCCGGATGGTGAGAGAGGAAGAATTAAATGGTGAAGTATTACATCTCATTGTAGTGGAAGGAGATGATTGGTGGAAGTGGTAGTGATTCATTGCATCATTAGTTGAATACAATCACTTACAATGTGCCAATGTTGCACTTTTTAACAAAGCATCCAGGAAGGAAAGACCTTTACACAGGACCTGGGCTCTTGTTGTCCAGAGGCAGCAGAACCCTAAAACGTGGAGCTTCCCCATAGAACCTTTGCAGTCACTGTGCCGAGATTCAGTGTGTCCCTCAGCACGGATAGAACTCGTGCATAGAAACCAGAACCAGTTTATTATCACTGACACAAGTCATGAAACTTGTTGTTTTGTAGCCGCAGTTCAGCACAATATATACAATATATAATAGATTACAAAACAAAATATAACAGATTCAGTTTATTGTCATTTAGAAACCACAAATACAATGCAGTTAAAAAATGAGACAACGTTCCCCCAGAATGATATCACAACAGCATATGACAAAACAGGCTACACTAGAAAATCCACATAACGTTTGGCAATCCCCAATCCAGAGTCCGGAGAGGCTGCTACGTATTAATATCACGCTACCGTCCAGCGCGTTCCCCGGAAAGGAGCTCCAAATCCACCAGACAAACAAGACCAAAAACTAAAGCTACAAGACCTGCACAAAACCACATAGTTACAACATATAGTTACAACAGTGCAAACAATAGCATAATTGATTAAAAAAAAGACCATGGGCACAGTAAAAGTAGTCCAAGATGTTAAAGGACTGTAAGTTCAAAAGAAATCATTACAGTTTCCACAAGTCCCCAGGGTCCTGACAGACTCACCATCCCATGCTGGTAACAGAATGGAATATCCCCACTATGGACTTCCATGGTGCCGGCCGACCCAGCCTCGCAGACGCAGCACACACCGAAAGTGACCTGAGTCCGTCGAACCTCCGAGCCGACAACCATCCCCTCCAGCACAGCTTCTCCGAGCACCATCCTCTGCCGAGCATATTAAGACGGCCCCGCCAATGGCCATCGGCAACGCGACCCCGAGGACTGGGGGCCTGTTCTTCCCTGCAAAGTCCCGGACTTCACAGCAGCAGCAGCAACGAAGAAGGTCTTCCTGGAATTTCCCGATGTTTCTCTGTGCTTCCACGTCGGTTTGCAATCGATTATGATTGCGCACGGCACCCCACTTCACAAATAACAGATAATCGGTTCCGGAGTGGCCGCTGCAAGCTGCGTCGCGCCGCCATCTTGGATCAAAAAAATATATAAAAATTAAGTAGTGCATTAAGAGTAAAATTAGTGAGCTAGTGCTCATGGCTTCATTAAATGTTCAGAAATCTGATGGGGGAGAGGGAGAAGTTATAAGACATCAAGTGTGTGTCTTCAGGCTCCTGTTCCTCCTTTCTGATGGCAGTAATGGGAGGAAGGTGTGTCTTGGAAGGTCCTTAATGATGGATGAAAAATTCCACTCAACAGCACTCACGAGCACTTCTCATAGAGACTACCCTCAAAGCCTAAAACCAGTCTAGCCATTGTCTGGAGCTTTAAGGAACATTAATTCCCTCTTACATATTTCATTCTAACTACTTTTTAAGCTACCAGCTTTTCTGTGCCTCTGCAATAAACTGCAATGATCATATTAAATAAACTTTTGCATATCCTGTTGATTGTGTTCCAGCCTTTAATTTTAACTGCATTTGTGGTTTCTGTGTGAGGCACCCACTTGGCAATTATTTACAATTTAAAGTATATGCGATACAAATCCTGAATGTTATCAGTTGGTTAGGGTGTGAACCAATACCCTCTTAAAGGAATTAAGAGTGTGCTGATCTATCATGGTACTGGAAGCTTCCCAAATTCAGCTGAGTTGGAGCATTCTTGCCTCTGCATCAAAATATTGCAACAATATCTTGCATTTAAGGTTTCCCCCCATTTTAAACAGCATGTTTACTTAATATGGATGGGAAGGGAATCAAACATAAGCAACTTTGGATTGCTGAAGTACAGTGCAAGTTCAATTTCATTGTCAAAGGCATATAAGGTATGTCCAGGGTATAAATGCAATGAAAATATTTTTTTTGTAGCATCGGCATAGTTCATTGCAAACATAAGTTATAGATTTAACTTTATTAAATCTTATTTCAAGATCCAGCACTCATCTATCCCAAAAAGCCCAGGCCACCCAATTACATCAATGTAACCAATTAACCTACCAAACCATACAACTTCTTTTGAGTGTGTGAGGAAACTGGAGCACCTAGAGGAAACCCACGTGGCCATGGGGAGAATGTACAAACATCCTTACAGATAGTGGGTAGGAATTGACCCTGACACAATAATTGTGTTACTCTATCTGGTAAGATACCTTGACTCCCCACAACTTAATATAACTTAGACATGTATTATACATGGCATAACTTACATAACAAACTAAACTAAACTAAACTAAACTTAATGGTGTTAGTGCAAGGACAGGGAGAAAAGAAATACTGTCCGAGGTAAAGTTAGTTCTTTTGGATCAGCTGATGAACCTGATGGGAGTGGGGAAGCTATTGTTGATCCTTAGCTTTTCCTGGAAACTTACTCAAGTTACACTATCCAGTTAAATCTCTGGAATATGTTAGATTCCCGGAGGGGAAAATTTGCAAAACCGTAACAATCAAAAAAAAGATTCCCATTTCCAAGGGACATGGACCTGGGAGCAGAGTTGGTGTAGGTTTGCTATCCCTACCAGTCGGTGTTGAGGAACACTCACAATGCCCTGGAGGAACTCAGCAGGTCTTTGCAGAGACAGCAACACTGGTAGCTCATTGTAGAAAGTCTAGGTTCTCTGAAGCATATACAAGGTGGGAATCATTGAGAACTTTAAACGTCCTTGATCACAGATGGACAAAGGCCGCGTTGCTGCACTGACAGTGATGCCTCCACTGAGGGATGACACACAAGTTATTTCAAATGGTTCATCTTTTCAACGCGGTCATCATGGGCAGTTATCTTGGTGAGGCAGTGTTGTACAGCAGCAGCAATTTGATAGGGAATTTTGCAAATGCCTGGAGAAAGACTCTATGGTAAACTTCAATGAACAGGTGATGGCATAGATCTAGATCTCAGAATATGTGGGTAAGCTCAATGCCTGATGTTAGGAGACCTTGATTCTGGAGCAGAAGCCTTCAATATTGAATTGATTTCCATTTGTCCCTAGGATCAGTTATCCCATGGCTGGCTACGTTGTGTGGTGCAATTGCATGGAAACAAAAATGTTGAAATGGTAATTCCTGTCCACATTAGATTGAACCCATGGTGGAGCCATTGGTTAGAATCAGTCTGCATGCCACATCATGGCAGATGTAGAGTGGGAATGTATCTTTGAAGGCTGCCAAATTTCAGAAAGATTTGCTACAGCCCTCTAGCTGATCTTTAGAGACACCACATGGTTGCATTGTCCTTGGTGCTATGGCACAGTGAAGGTCATTTTCATTATATACTGAAGAAAGTGATAAAGGGAAAGTCAAAGCCCAGTTTAGTGTGAGTACATCTGCACAGCTTCACTCTTCCCTATCTCTATTTATTCTTTCATTTGCACTTCTTATTAAAATTGGCATCCAACGACTTTGATAAAGATGTGAAATTCAAACAAAAACAACAGCTTTGTGGCGTGCATCCAATTCTGTGCACAACATTCACCAGCGGCTTCTAATCAGTGCCGATTTCATAGTAATGAAGCATGAGTGAACATTGAATGATAGCTAATTCTAGACTTTCTAAAACATTTTTGCTAATATGGATTTAGCTACATCAGCTTTGTTTAACTCCAGATTGCCCGAGCCAATCATCATAGCAATCTGGTCACATTAGTGGCTCACATAAACACAAGAGATTCCACAGATGCTGGAAACATTGAACAAAACACAAAGTGCTGGAGGAACTCAGCAAGTAAGGCAGCATCTATGGAGGTAAATAAATAGTATTTTGAGCTGAAACCCTTCATCGGGACCGGATAGGGGAGGGTGAAAAAAACAGAAGAAGAAGATGGGGGAAGGGAAGGAATACAAGCACCCAGGAGATAAGTGAGACCAGGTGAGTGGGAAGGTGACTGGGTTGGAGAGGTGCAGGCAATGAGATGCTGGGAGGTGATAGGTGGAAAAGCTAAAAGGCTGAAGAAGACAGAATTTGATAGGAAACAACAGTGGACCAAGGAAGGAGAAGGAGAACTAGAGAGCAGTGATGGTGAACACTTTAATATGCCCAGGTGAATATGCCCTGGTTTAATATAAACCAGGTGAACACGTGGCCAAGTGGTCAAGGTATCAGTCTAGTGATCTGAAGGTTGCTAGTTCAAGCCTTAGCTGAGACAACGTGTTGTGTACTTGAGCAAGGCACTTAACCACACGTTGCTCTGCAACGACACCGGTGCCAAGCTGTATGGGTCCTAATGCCCTTCCCTTGGGAACATCGGTGGTGTGGAGAGGGGAGACTTGCAGCTTGGGCAACTGCAGGTCTTCCATACAACCCTGCCCAGGCCTCAGTCGTCATCAAAAATCGATGGACAGCCAAAGAAGAGGGCAGGTGAAGAGAAGGGAAGGGATGAGAGAGGATCCAGAATGGGGAATGAAAAAAAGAGAAGGGGGGGGGAGAGAAATTACTGAAAGGTAGAGAAACTGATGTCTAGGAGGCTACCCAGGCAGATTATGAGATGTTACTCCTCCATTCTGTGTTGTGTAGTCCTGACTTTACTAAAAATTTTGTGTTGCAGACGGATACTTCAGAGCAAGGTTTGGGAGCGGTGCTTTTGCAGGGAGCCCAATGATCGTCACCCAGTAGCTAACATCAGCAGGAAGTTGTTCCCGAGGGAGACTCGTTATTCCACTGTGGAGAAAGAATGCTTGGCAGTGAAATGGGCTTTGGACTCCCTCAAGTATCGTCTCCTGGGAAGAGAGTTCATCCTGGAAACTGACCATAAAGCCCTGAGGTGGATGGAAGGGATGAAGGGTGCTAATAGCCGTATCACCTGCTGGTATTTGGCAATGCAGCCGTATCGTTTCACCATTCAGCACATTCCCAGGCAAAATAGCACCACTTCAGACTTTTTATCGTGCTCTTAGAGTGTGATACCAGAAGGAGGGGAATGTGTGGCGGCTGCAATTACCAGCCACACCATCAACCGGGCATATTAAAGTGTCCTGTAGCCGACCATCCTCCTGATAATCTGGCCAACGACTGAGCTGTTGCATTACACCAGCCGTAGATGGGGCTGGATAGTGCCATTCTGCTACAGCCAGAGAGGTGTTCTCTGGACCTGCTTCATTTATGCCGTATCTTTTTAAGGAGAGGAATATTTTCTCTCCCCTGCAACTTACTATGGACTGGCCAGCATTGAATATAATGAATTTTTCAACGGATGCTGCCTGACCTGCAGAGTTCATTCAGCTTGTTTGTAGGTGATGAATATAAACCCGCAGTCAGGAGATGAGTGGTGACACTTGGCTTGAGGAGTATTTACTATGTTGTTGTAGAAACGAAGTTCTGTTCTGTTTAGCTGATTCAAGTTGGGACTCCAGAAAAGTTCTGCTGAGTTTGTAAATATTTTGGGTAAATAAAACCCCTTTTTTCTCACCTTTACCTGCTCTCCCAGGTTTATGCTTATCCTGCTCCTTCACAGGCCTCATTATGGCAGTACAGAAGGCCATGGACCAACATTTTGGAATGGAAAGTTTACCTGATATGGGCAGCCACATCACACCTGCATCTCAATGCCTTACAAAATGTGACTCCCTTCTTGTTTACACAACGATCTGATTAGCAGAGTTGTCCTCTTTGAACTTTGAACATCTAGTTTTGGATGGAGCCAAAATGATTAGTATACTGATCGCATTGTAGATAAATCCTTAATCAAAACATCTGCAGATCAACAAATTTAAATTCTTTAAAAAAAATAAAGAAGAGCATTTTAAACGAAAGAGATTCTGCAGAAGTTGGAAATTCACAGTAACACACACAAAATGCAGGAGGAATTCAGCAGGTCAGCAAACATCTATGGAGACGAATAAACAGAATCAGAATCAAGTTTATTCTCACCAGCAGGTGTCATGAAATTTGTTAATTTAGCAGCAGCAGTTCAATGCAATACATAGTGTAGAGGAAAAAAAGTAAAGTAAATCAATTACAGTATATGTATATCGAATAGATTAAGAATTCTGCAAAAACAGAAATAATATATGTTAAAAAAGTGAGGCAGTGCCCAAGGGTTCAATGTTCATTTAGGAATCGGATGGCAGAGGGGAAGAAGCTGTTCCTGAATCACTGAGTGTGTGCCTTCAGACTTCTGTACCTCCTACCTGATGGTAACAGTGAGAAAAGGGCATGCCCTGGGTGCTGGAGGTCCTTAATAATGGACGCTGCCTTTCTGAGACACCGCTCTTTGAAGGTGCCCTTGGTACTTTCTAGGCTAGTACCCAAGATGGAGACGACTAGATTTACATCCTTCTGCAGCTTCTTTCGGTCCTGTGCAGTAACATCCCTCCCCCCCACCCCCCCATACCAGACAGTGATGCAGCCTCTCAGAATGCTCTCCACAGTACATCTATATAAGTTTTTAAGTGTTTTAGTTGACATACCATATCTCTTCAAACTCCTAATGAAATACAGCCACTGTCTTGCCTTCTTTATAGCTGCATCAATATGTTGGGACCAGGTTAGCTCCTTAGAGATCTTGACACCCAGGAACTTGAAGCTGCTCACTCTCTCCATTTCTGATCCCTCTATGAGGACTGGTGTGTGTTCCTTCATCTCACCCTTCCTGAAGTCCACAATCAGCTTTTGCATCTAACAGTCAGCATTTCAGGCTTTTCGTTTCATTTCATTTCATTTCAGACATTTCATCAGGACTCTTTATTTCATAAAACAAGAATATTTTATGTATTCCCCAAAAATGAAACATTTAAATTTTGCATGATGCCTTTCACACACTTCGGATATTCTAAAGCAATTTGCAGTCAATGAAAAATATAAAATTATGGTCACCGTTCTCTTCATCTCCAGTTTTCACTCTGACAGGTTTGTGATAGAGAATGAGATACACTGCATTGGAGGTTTTGCCCAAAGGACTAATTCCCGGCAGGAAGCCAGAATGATTGGGTTCTGTGGGATTATTTGCATTTATTTGAAACTGTAGATAAGGCCTCATTTAACAACATATTCAGAACTGCAACAGTAAGAAATCTCTAACCCAATATTTTTTTAAAGTGGGGCTTGCAATCCCACGGAGCCCGTGGTATAATAAATAATGCACATCCTTCTCCAGCACTTTAAAAAAACATTCTGCAGAAAAGGAGAACTTGATATTGCATTGCATGGGTGGGTGAGTATTTGGTCAAACTGTGTCACCTGATAAGCATTCAAAACCCTCTGCTCTAACTGAATTAAGTTAAAGAAATACACGGTTACAAATGCCAACTACTTAACACTCCAAGCCACAGTAACTGATTCTAGTTGCCCAATGCACAGACTGCTTTTATCTTCACTTCAGGACATCTATGATCCCCAGTGCGTGTCTCCTATTAATGCAGAGTATTGCAGTAGTCTATTATCTAGAGCACTGGTCTCTTATTGTCCATAGTACTGGTCTCCTATTATACACTACAGTGAACTCCAATTCTCTAATATCCTGTGTTCCCGTTATCCACAGTACAATATTCTGCTATCCATTGTTCTTGACTCCTATTAGAGCTCGAGCACTGGCCTCTTATTACCCATAGTACTTGACTTCTATTACCCATTACTGTATATTGCACTACAATCATCCACAGCACAGGACATCCTTCTGACACAGTATTTTTATTTCAGAATTTAAATAGCACTCTCTTCTACTCTAACTTGGTCAGTGTCAAGACCCCTGGCTCCAGACTGTTTAATTTACTATGTTGATAAAAATGGAGAATATACCTTCAGCCTGAAGGAAAAGCAGCTTCTAGAATTTTCACTCTGACCTACTTTTACTTCCTGTCCTTCTTTTCTGTGTGGTTTCCCCAGGCCTCCCATTCTTCCAGTTTCCACAGTTGTGGGACAATGTACCATGGACAGCTTTCTGACTGGCTGCATCACCATCTGGTATGGGGGTGCTGGTGGGGGTAGCTACTGCATGGGTTCGAAATAAGTTGCAGAGAGTTGGAAAAATCAGTCCGCTCCATCATGGGTACGAGCCTCAACAGTATCCAAGACATTTTCAAGGAGCGGTGCCTTAAAAAGTTGCCGTCCATCATTAAGGACCCCCACCACCCAGGACATGCCTTCTTTTCATTGCTACCTTCAGGAAAGAGGAATAGAAGCCTGGAGGCACAGACTCAATGATTCAGGAACAGTTCTTCCTCTCTGCCATCCAATTTCTAAATAGACCACTGAGCCCATGAACACTACATCACTGCTTCTTTTATTTATTTTGTTTTCGCACTACTTATTTAACTTAACTTTTAATATACACATATATACTTACCTTAATGCAGTTTTTTTCTATATTATCACGTATTGCATTAATCTGCTGCTGCAAAGTTAGCAAGTTTCACAAGATATGCCGACAATATTAAACCTAATTCTGATTCTGGCTTCTTTGACCCCTGACTTTCAGTATTGGTGCCCATACCTTCAATTCTCATGACCCGAAGCACTGGAATAAGACGATAAGACACAGGAACAGAATTATTGCCATTCAGTCCATTTAGTCTGCTTTGCCATTCAATCATGGCTGATTTATTTTCCCTTTGAACCCCATTCTCCTTTAATCTCCCTGTAACCGTTGATGCCTTTACTAATTAAGTACCTAACAACCCCCCACTTTAAATATATCCAATGGTTTGTCTTTCATGGCAGTCTGTGGGAATGAATTCCTCAGATTCATCACCCTCTGGAAAAAATAATTCTTCTTTAGCTTTGTTCTAAGGGGACATTCTTCTATTCTGAGGCTGTGCCCTCTGGTCCTAGACACTTCCAGTATTGAAAACATCCTCTCCACAGCCATTCTACCCAGGCTTTTCAAAATTCAGTAGGTTTCAATGAGATGCCTCCTGTGCCATCTAGGTCACTGCTGAAACTCAATGTTTTGACCAAATCTTAAATTATCTGTCCCAATAATCCTGTATGTTAATTCTTTTAAGTAAGATGTAACAGTCTTTTGAAGGTGAAACATTCAATCACATTAAAGGTAGTATTCAAAGGTAATTTGCTATTGAAAGATGAAGCCACTTATTGAAATGAGACTTTTTTGTAGGCTCAGTGTCAGGTTTTTTGAATCCCTTGAACACATTTGCTGCTTTCCAGGATCAATAGAACAGCTCATACCTCTTTTCACCGACCTATTATTTGTCCCTGTGTACTATTCTCCTTCCCTTTCTCCTATGGTTCAGTCTCCTGTCCTATCAGATTTCTTCTTTTCCAGCTTTTGACCTTTCCCACCCACCTGGCTTCAGCTACCATCTTCCAGCGAGCCTCCTTCTCCCCCACAACCTTAATATTCTAGCATCTTCCCCTTCCTTCTCAGTCCTAAAGAAAGGTCTGCCTGACCTGCTGAGCTCCTCCAGTATTTTGTGTGTGTTGCTTTGGAATTCCAGCACCTGCAGACTTCCCCTATTTATCATGTATTATATGCTTACAGTTAGCTAACTCTGCCCAGACTGTGCATTGAACCTGCATCTGACTTCATCCGTGCAGAAAAGTGCTATGACACCAAGGGCAATGAACCACACAACTTTCAAAGCAGAAAGCAACTCGGTATTACTTTGAACCAACGTGTGAGTTCATGCAGGTGCCATGGCCGAAGTTGATGCTGCATGTTGACTTTGTGACATGAACTGGTGCCAAATATCACTTCAGTCATATTTCTCAAACTTTCCATCAGAATCATATTGTTAAACAAATTAGCCAGAGCCAATCAGAGGGCATACGGGATTGGAATGGTTTGAAGCCAGAAGAAAGGTCATGTCAAAAAACTGTGCCGAGCTGCACGGCACTTCTGACCTTGATCTATATTGTAACTAGGCAGAACACCCTGCCCTGCAGAAAGGCATGAATAAGTTATCAGGGATAAACACAGTTTTTTTTTACCATTTTGGCATTGACACGAGCAATAAGGACACCATGAATGACAACTTTCCACTGCTTTGATTGGGCCTCCCATCTTGTGCCCTCGTCCTAAGGAAATGCAGCTCAGTAACATCCTGTGGCAATGGCAATAGCTATTTGTTAGATGTTTTTCATGTAGTGCAGAGCAAAAGACTCCGAGAAACCCTGTCGACTTGTAATGTGAAGCTGCTGGACATAACATTGCTTCCCTCCTATGACATATTGCATTCCGAGAAAGAGCAGCCCACGACAATGAGTCTGCACCGAGGTTCATTGCCCATTGCTTTTGGAAAACTGTCCCTGTTTCCTGACCCAAAGTGGAAAGATTAATGCCCAGAAATGGAAAAGTCAACAGAGAATGGTGGCTTCAGCCCATCACAGGGAAAGCCATCCCCACCATTGAACAAAGAGCACTGCCGCAAGAAAGTAGCATTCACCACCAAGGACACCTACCATCCAGGCCACACTCTTTCTCACTGCTACGATCAGGGCCTGCACCACCAGGTTCCGGAACAGTTGTTGGTGTTTTGCCCCTCGCCTTGCAGTGCAATGGGCGACAGGCTTGCAGCTTCTCTAGCATTTGGCTGTTTTTTACAAGGCCGAGTTGCTAGCTCGACGCTCAAGCCAGCATGGATGGAAAGTGTGTGAGGACCCAGATGGATTCAAACCCAGGACCACTGGCCTCGAAGTCTGATGCAGATGTACACCACCAGCCAGCTGTTCAGGAACAGATAATGCCCTATAACTATCAGGCTTATGAACCTGGATAGCATCATTCACCTCAATGTTAAACTGATTCCATAACCAATGGACTCACTTTCAAGGACTTTGCAAGTCACGTTCTCAGTATCATTTATTTACTTTTTGTATTATTGGCACAATTTATCGACTCTTGGGAATTGGTAATTTATCAGTCTTTATTATGTTTAGTTCTTCATAAATTCTATTGTATTTCTTTATCTTCCTATTAATGCCTGCAAGAAAATGAATCTCAATGTAGTATGTGGAAACATGTATATAGTTTGATAATACATTTACTTTGAATTGGATGTAAACTCCATCTCAATTCCCACATCCATAATTACTAAGTTCAAAGTAAAATTTATTACCAGAGTACATACATGTCACTACATACAACCCTGAGATTCTTTTTCCCCAGACATACTTAGCAAATCTATAGAACAGCAACTGTAAACAGGATCAATGTGCAAATGCAGATATAAATAGATAGCAATGAATAACGAGCCTGAAACAACAAGATAAAGAACCCTTAAAGTGAGACCCTTGGTTGCGGGAGCAGCAGAGGTAGAATGAGTGTAGTTATCGTGATAGCTTTAAATGATCTTATTTCATGGCTGTTCTTTGGAAGAGTTTATTTCATATCATCAGCCCATCGTACCTAGTGCCCACTGTTGATCGAAGTTCAACTTACTGCTGTTAGACATCAATTGCAAACATTCTGATGTAATGATATCACTTCCTGAAAGTCTTGGAAAACCCACATTCAGGAACCAAAATTTTTGACTTCTTGTGGCCCGATAAACAGAGAAGCAACACAAGTTTTAACGGTGGAACACTGAAATTTAAGATATGTAACCACATTGTAAATGTGAAATGTTGAAATCCACATCCTGTAAAGAACTTCCTTACCGATTTTAGCAAACTGTCAGAAGAGAATGGAAGCCTGCTTGATAAAGGCATCACGTGTTCTGTTATCAACATGAAGAAGTAGGCGACTCAGTTACATCCTAGTTGTTGCTAAGTTGATAGGGTTATAGCGAGATAAAGCATAGAAAGAGGCCCTTTGGCCCATTAAGTCTGTACTGATCAGTATCATCCACTTTATACAACATATTTTTTATTCTCCCTATATTTGCTCCAACACTTCACTCCCCAGATTCCACCCCTCATCTACACACTAGGGGAAATTTAGCATAGCCACTTAATTTTGCTACCCACATATTTTTGGGATGTAGGAAGTATCTGGAGCATGCAGAGGAACCTCATGAGGACATAGGGAGAACGTGCAAAATTCAGGATTGAACTTGGGTCTCTGGTCCTGCAAGGCAGTGGCTGTACCAACGTGCAAACAATACTTTAGCTTACGGAATGAAGAACTGCTCCAGTGACCTTGATGCCCTCTGGTATAGGGGAGGGAAGACTTAATATGAAAATTGGGTTCTGCCGTTGGGATGTATTTTGTACTCAGTATTGACTAATGTCAATAGTTTGACAGAAATGCCATGTATTTGTGTTCTGTCTCTCATAACCTCAGGATGCCTTAAGGCTCTTCCCTCCAGTTAAATCCTCCTGACTTAACAAAAGTTGACTTTATGATGTCAGAAATGGTAGGATATGGGCCAAAATCTTGGAAGAGGGTAGCATGGACAAGATAACCTTAAGGGGCTACTTCCGTGCAATAAATTTCTATAAATTTATGAAACGTACCTGCTACTTATGATACAACAAACTCTAAACAATCTGTATTTGTAATGTTGACTGAGCAATGGACTTTGTCTTTTTTTATTCTAATTGTGTTTTTTTCTTAGGTAATGCTGGGCAACGAAAATATTGCTTCCTGAATACATTTGGGTGTACTTTGTGGATCTTGGGATGATGATCATGAAAATTACCACAAAATTTCCCTATATTTGTTGTTTCCATCCATAATTCAAGTCAGAATAACTGATGGCAAGATTAAGGAAGGCATTTCTGTTGGTCCACAGATCGAACAGGTCACCAATGACAGGCAATTTGAAGAACTTCTTCTGGGACCAGAGAAAATCACATGGACATCAACTAAGGATGTTGTGGAAAATTTTCTTGGCAACTACAGAGCACCAAACCAAAGGTTGACAACATGCTTCTAGCATTCAAAACCATGAAGAGCAACATGTCACTAAAGATTCATTTCCTTCATTCCTATTTAGACTTCTTCCCTGCAAATCTTGGCACTGTCAGTGATGAGCATGCTGAAAGGCTTCAGCAGGACATTGTGGCCATAGAGAAATGGTATCATAGCAACTGGAATCTATCTATATTGGCTTCCGTTAGTCTCATGAAACCATGGATTTGTGCCTTGGAAGGTTTCCAGGGTGCAGGCCTGGGCAGGGTTGTATGGGAGACCGGAGGTTGCCCATGATGCAAACTTTCCCCTCTCCACGCTACCGATGTTGTCCAAGGGAAGGGCACTAGGACCCAAGCTTGGCACTGGTGTTGTCACAGAGCAATGTGTTGTTAAGTGCCTTTCCCAAGGACACAACGTGCTGCCTCAGCTGAGGCTCAAACCAGTGACCTTCAGATCACTAAACCCAATGCTTTATCCACTAGGCCATGCGCCAACTGGAATCTATCAGTGCTACGTGATTATGGTTTGACACTTAAGTGAGAAGCCTCTCACACTGAGTACAATTGAAAATCTTCAACAAAATATTTTAGCTTAGTTGAACTATTGAAAAGTGTCAGCACTGTTATACAATTAAATGCATTAAATTCGATATCTTGCTTCTCCAAGTTCCTATGTGATAGAAGAAGTCTGAAATTGTATGTGTTCAGCTTCAAGTGGTCTATCATAAACAAAAAAACAATTCTGAAGAAACAATACTTTTGAAAAAAATGTTGTCCCAATGTAATTTATGTGTATTTAAGTTTTTTGTGTGAATATTGAGCATCAGACAGTGTTTGCCTGTGAACTGTTACCAAGGTTTTCATGCACCTGTTACTAAGGTTTTCATGCACAAGAAAATGAACTCGACTTTGACTTTGAAAACCAGGATACAGCAGAGAACACCTCAGCCCTTCTTCAGGCTTGTGTGTTCTTTTATATTCTCAAGGGAGAGCAGGCTTAGCATTGCGTTGTCTGAAAAGCAGCACCACAGTGTAGTCCTCCCTTAGTGCTGTGATGGAGTGGAAGCCAATGTTATACTGTATACTGGAACCTCTGAAGTAGGACTTAAGCCCGCAACCTTGCAATTCAGGATCAGGAGACCTGGCACTGGGGTCACTAGGAACATTAAAGGCAATAGATTGGCTTGTGTTTACTTTGAGCCATTCATAGCCATTTTGCATGACGTATTTAACAAAATGCAAATGTAATTAGGTTTTGCACTTTCTATTGAAAGTGATGGTGGCGCAGTAATGATACAATCAAAATTGAAGAGAATACAATAAGTGTCTCACTCTGAGAGGAAATTTTTTAAATAAATCATTTAAAAAAATCACAATAAATCACTAGAAATACAGCCTTGGGTCAAGGCAAACCTGAAGAATTAGTCATAAGATTACAACCTATTAAATTCTGGCATAAATTCAGGAGGTTTTGCACATTGCTAGAGTGGTGGGAAGATATACTGAGGTGATCCAAATGTTTCTAGCAGGGAATACAGGGAACTTGCAGAGAAGAGTGAGACAATTAGTGGCAAAATGGGAATGTTAATTGCAGACGATTTGTGCCAGGCATCATCTATATAGAAGCATAGAAAATAGGTGCCGGAGTAGGCCATTCGGCCCTTTGAGCCTGCACCGCCATTCAGTATGGTCATGGCTGATTATTATCATCCATCTCAGAACCCTGTACCTGCTTTCTCTCCATACCCCTGATCCCTTTAGCCACAAGGGCCATACTTAACTTCCTCTTAAATATCGCCAATGAACTGGCCCCAACTGTTTCCTGTGGCAGAGAATTCCACAGATTCACCACTCTCTGTGTGGTTACGAATGAGGAGCAACTCTAATGGGCAGAAGGGTACAGAATCGCCAATGCCCGTCTCCACCTTTTTGAGAATCGCAAACTCGCTATTATTTTGGGTCTGATACCCAGGAAATGAGAGAGATACACAGCATGTCAGTAATAAGAGAGAGACAACACGGGATACACAAAGGTGGAATGTCTCCTATTGACAAAGAGAGAGATTACTGCTATTGTCTCTTGGAGAAGGAATTGTGCATTGAGTACTGTGCTATTCATTTAAACCACTCAGGGGGCAACCAGAGTGGTCTGGTTGAGGGATTGCATCATCCCAACCTGATTGACATCGGAGACCCTGTGAGTGGGGATAAAAGTAGGGATCTGGGGAACACCCCTCAGATGCACCAGGAGAGATGCTACGAGACCGGTGGGGGCTTTGTGTGTGTGTCCACCCTTGCCTGGATGACAAGTCTTCCATGGAATGGTCTAGCTAAAGGACGGATACAGATCAAGATCATAAAAGGAAAGTCGGCAAGTTTCTCTCTCTCTCTCTCTCTCTCTCTCTCTCTCTCTCTCTCTCTCTCTCTCTCTCTCTCTCTCTCTCTCTCTCTCTCTCTCTCTCTCTCTCTCTCTCTCTCCCCAACAATTGCAACACAGTGATCAACAACGACTGCAGCCTGTATGAACAGAACTGAACTTTATATTTCCATTGGACAATTCATTATCCCCTAGATAACAATAGAGCTTATTTCTTATTGATAATTATTATACCCGCACTTTTAGGTTTAGTATTGATGACGTATATTATTTGTCTATTTGCGTTGATATTATTTTTGTGTATTTTTACTAATAAATACTGTTAAAATAGTATCATCAGACTTCAACGGATACTCCTATCTTTGCTGGTAAGACACCCAGTTACGGGGTTCGTAACAACTTGGGGGCTCATCCGGGATTTGATACCAAATTGGAGGGCCAGTAAATCAGGCTTTTAAGTCCAGACTTGGATCTGGTTGCGCGGGTAACCAGACAAGAAACCAGCAAAGATGGACATAGACGAATTTACACAAAACCTGACTTTGAAGGCGCTAGAATGGGGCCACAAAGTTGGACTTGGTAAATATTGCGAAAGGACTAAATCTCGCAGAAGTGAGGCTGTCAATGAAAAAGTGGGAGGTGTGGAGGGCCATAACTCAGTATTATATTGAGAAGAATGTGTTTTCAGCTGAGGTATTGGAGTTAGGTAAGGGAGAAATACAAAGAGATCTAGGAGTCCTTGTTCATCAGTCACTGAAGGTGAATGCAGGCAGTGAAGAAGGCTAATGGAATGTTGGCCTTTATTACAAAGGGAATTGAGTACAAGAGCAAGGAAATCCTCTTGCATTTGTACAGAGCCCTGGTGAGACCACACCTGGAGTATTGTGTTATCTCCTCACTAACTTTAAACACACCTTCAAACACGAACAACTGGGAATTCTCACTTCCCACTACTACCAAGGTTAACCCTTTCTTCACTGAACCAAGTCCATCTGACCCAAAAAGACTGCATTCCTTTTTAATTGAATCAGATACCTCAGACTTTTCCTGAGTTTCATTACTAGGTTCAGTACCATGTGCATCCACATCTTGAACACACTCAAACCGGACATCTGCCTCTTCCAGGCTTTCAATACCCATCCCCTTTTCAAATTCCAAGTTCCCCTGATCCTCCCAGTTACTCTCTGGGCAACTCCCTTCAGGAGTAAACTCAACCCTGTGGGTTAAAACAACCTCATCTGCCAACCCAGCAGACTCCTTCAAGGTAATGGCATCCTTTCCATCTAGGAATGCCCTTATTTCATTATCGGGAACACATTTAAATTCTTCAACTCATTCAAACAGTTCTGTCAAGCCAGACAGATCATCCATGTCCAACCCTGGACCTTCTAACAGCCTTATCTGTTTCTCATTTTTACTCCATGCCTGGCTAAGGGTAGGTCTACCTCCTCTCCTTTACTCTCTTTCACCTCCCTATTCTCCGTTTTACCACCCTCTAACCCCTCTTGGTACAGGGTTGGTAAAAACGTCTCAGCCAAATTGATACAGGACTCATTTAAACTGGTCTCTTTCTCAGCTGCCTTTCTCGACATGCTGTGAGTGATTGCGCATGCGGGATAGACTTTGGAACCTAGGGGCGGGTCCTCAACACTTACAGGCTTGCTCGTCAGCTTCATTGCTGACCAAACCTCACCACCTGCTAAATCGTTACCAAGAAGGACGTCCACACCTTCTCTTGGGAATTCTGATCGCACTCCTATTTCAACTGGTCCAGATACCAGATCACAATTTATAATGATCCTATGCAAAGGTACAGCTTCTGTCCCTTTTCCTATCCCTCTCAAAACTACCTTTCCCGTCTCAGGACCAAAATCTAGTACCTTACCAAGAATCAATGACTGCTCAGCTCCAGTATCTCTCCAGATCTGCACTGGAACTGGTGTTTCTCCCTCTTTCACCGACACAGTCCCTTCTGAAATAAATTTCTCACGCCCCTCTTGTATTTTATCCACCTGGGGCTTTCTCGTCGATTTGCTGATCGACACAATACACCCTGTAGAGACTGCTGCGTTCCCTTTTCCTGTCTCCTTCCTCGGAGCAAAGCACTTAGATGCAATATGACCCATCTTTCCACAATTAAAACAGGTCAAGCCAGGAACCCTCCTGCTCGCCTGCCTTTCTTCCTCCTTACTTTTACCACTAGCTCCCAGCTGAATTTCTGCCTCAGCCGGCGTGCTTTCTCTACCATTCCTACGGTCTTTCTGGTAACTCTTATTTGAGGAAAACTTTGTCTTGTGGGTTAGGGCATATTCATCTGCAAACCTGGCAAATTCAGATATGGACTTATTCAGCTTCTCGTTCAAATACATCTGGATATCATCCGAAACACAACCTTTAAATTCCTCAATCAGAATTAACTCCCTGAAATGCCGAAAATCCTCTTCCACCCTTTCTGCCGCACACCAACACCACACCCTTCTCATAGGCAAACTCTGCATATGTCTGATTCCACACTTCCTTAAATCTCTGAAGTTTTGTCTATATGCCTCAGGTACCAATTCGTAGGCCCAAAGAATGGCCTGTTTTACTTCCTCGTAATTCTCATACTCCTCCTCCTCCACAGACAACACCACATTTGCCCGTTGTGCCTTCCCTTTTAACACACTTTGTAACAACGCCACCCACTGATCTCTGGGCCAGTTCTGATTCACTGCCACCTTTTCAAAATGCAAGAAATAACTATCAACATCCGTCTCCTCGAACGGAGGTGCTAACGTAAACTCCCTACTAACATTAAATCTCTCCTCTCGGTCTGGCCCTTGAGCTCTTTGCTCTTGCCTTAACTTCTCCATGTCCAGCTCATGCTGCCTCTGTTTCTTCTTCTCACTTTCAGCTCTTTCATGCTCCCTCTACTTTTCAGCTCTTTCCTTCTCCTTTTCTGCTGCTTCCAGCTCTTTTAACCTATTTTCATGCTCCTTCTCCTTTTCAGCTCTTTCCTTCTCCCTTGTTAGCTCTAACTCCTTCTCCTTTTCAGCTGCTTCCAGCCCTTTTAACCTAATTTCTTGCTCCCTCTTCCACAGTTCCGCGTCCAGCCTCAACTTCTCTAACTCTAACTGAGCCGTCCCAATAGCTGGTACCTTTTCAGGGATATTATAGACAATAGACAATAGGTACAGAAGTAGACCATTTGGCCCTTCGAGCCTGCACCGCCATTTTGAGATCATGGCTGATCAATTACCATCAATACCCGGTTCCTGCCTTGTCCCCATATCCCTTGATTGCCCTATCCATAAGATACCTATCTAGCTCCTTCTTGAAAGCATCCAGAAAATTGGCCTCCACTACCTTCTGAGGCAGTGCATTCCAGACACCCATAACTCTCTGGGAGAAGAAGTTTTTCCTTAACTCTGTCCTAAATGACCTACCTACCCCTTATTCTCAAAACATGCCCTCTGGTACTGGACTCTCCCAGCATCTGGAACATATTTCCTGCCTCTATCTTGTCCAATCCCTTAATAATCTTATATGTTTCAATCAGATCCCCTCTCAATCTCCTTAATTCCAGCGTGTACAAGCCCAGTCTCTCTAACCTCCCTGCGTAAGACAGTCCAGACATCCCAGGAATTAACCTCGTGAATCTACGCTGCACTTCCTCTACAGCCAGGATGTCCTTCCTTAACCCTGGAGACCAAAACTGTACACAATACTCCAGGTGTGGTCTCACCAGGGCTCTGTACAAATGCAAGAGGATTTCCTTGCTCTTGTACTCAATTCCCTTTGTAATAAAGGCCAACATTCCATTAGCCTTCTTCACTGCCTGCTGCACTTGTTCATTCACCTTCAGTGACTGATGAACAAGGACTCCGAGATCTCTTTGTATTTCTCCCTTACCCAACCCTACACCGTTCAGATAATAATCTGCCTTCCTGTTCTTACTCCCAAAGTGGATAACCTCACACTTATTCACATTAAACGCCATCTGCCAAGTATCTGCCCACTCACCCAGCCTATCCAAGTCACCCGGAATTCTCCTAACATCCTCATCAAATGTCACACTGTCACCCAGCTTAGTATCATCAGCAAATTTGCTGATGTTATTCTCTATGCCTTCATCCAAATCGTTAACGTAAATTGTAAACAGCTGTGGTCCCAATACCAAGCCCTGTGGCACCCCACTAGTCATCACCTGCCATTCCGAGAAACACCCATTCACCGCTACCCTTTGCTTTCTATCTGCCAACCAGTTTTCTATCCATGTCAATGTCTTCCCCCCGATGCCCTGAGCTTTGATTTTACCCCCCAATCTTCTATGTGGGACCTTATCAAATGCCTTCTGAAAATCGAGGTACACTACATCGACTGGATCTCCCCCATCTAACTTCCTGGTTACATCCTTGAAAAACTCCAACAGATTAGTCAAGCATGATTTACCCTTGGTAAATCCATGCTGGCTTGGCCCAATCCTATTACTGTTATCTAGATATGCCACTATTTCATCCTTAATAATGGACTCTAGCATCTTTCCCACCACCGATGTCAGGCTGACAGGTCGATAGTTCTCGGTTTTCTCCCTCCCTCCTTTCTTAAAAAGTGGGATAACATTAGCCATTCTCCAATCCTCAGGAACTGATCCTGAATCTAAGGAACATTGGAAAATGATTACCAATGCATCCACAATTTCCAGGGCCACCTCCTTTAGTACCCTAGGATGCAGACCATCTGGACCTGGGGATTTGTCAGCCTTCAGTCCCATCAGTCTTCTCATCACCGTTTCCTTCCGAATGTCAATCTGTTTCATTTCCTCTGTTACCCTATGTCCTTGGCCCATCCATACATCTGGGAGATTGCTTGTGTCTTCCTTAGTGAAAACAGATCTAAAATACTCATTAAATTCTTCTGCCATTTCTCTGTTTCCCATAACAATTTCACCCAATTCATTCTTCAAGGGCCCAACATTGTTCTTAACTATCTTCTTTTTCTTCACATACCTAAAAAAGCTTTTGCTATCTTCCTTTATATTCCTGGCTAGCTTGCGTTCATACCTCATTTTTTCTCCCCGTATTGCTTTTTTAGTTAAGTTCTGTTGTTCCTTAAATATTTTCCAATCATCTGTCCTCCCACTCACCTTAGCTCTGTCATATTTCCTTTTTTTTAATACTATGCAATCTCTGACTTCTTTTGTCAACCATTGTGGCCCCTTCCCCCCCCTTTGAATCCTTCCTTCTCTGGGGGATGAACTGATTTTGCACCTTGTGCATTATTCCCAAGAATACCTGCCATTGCTGTTCCACTGTCTTTTCTGCTAGGCTATCCGTCCAGTCAACTTTGGCCAGCTCCTCCCTCATGGCTCCATAGTTGCCCCTGTTCATGTGCAACACTGACACCTCCAATCTGCCCTTATCCTTCTCAAATTGCAGATAAAAGCTTATCATATTATGATCACTACCTCCTAATGGCTCCTTTACTGCAAGATCGCTTTTCAAATCCTGTTCATTACATAACACTAAATCCAGAATAGTCTTGTCCCTGGTCAGCTCTCGTACAAGCTGTTCCAAGAATGCATCTCGTAGGCACTCTGCAAACTACCTATCCTGTGGTCCAGCACCAACCTGATTCTCCCAGTTCACCTGCATGTTGAAATCCCCCATAACTACTGCGACATTACCTTTGCCACATGCCAATGTTAACTCCCTATTCAACTTGCACCCAATATCCATGCTACTGTTTGGTGGCCTGTAGACAACACCCATTTGGGTCCTTTTGCCCTTACTGTTCCTCAGTAAACTGAACCAACTAGGATCTGCAAGTGAGGAAAGAAGAATCCAATTACACAAGGAGGTAATGAGGCCAAGGTCTTGGAGCTTATTGATTAGTTGTGAGAGGATGATAAATTGAATGGTGAGCTGCAGTTGATAAACAGCATCCTGATGTATGTATCTTTGCTGTCCAGATGTTCCAGGGTTGAGTGAAGAACCAATTAGATGGCATCTGCTATGGACCTATTGCTCCAATAGGCAAAGTGGAGCAGATGCGAGTCATTTCTCAGACAGGAGTTAATAGGTTTCATCACCAAGCTCTCAAAACATTTCATCACTGTGGAATTAAGTGTTACTGGATGATAGTCACTGAGGCAGATCACTGTGTTCTTCTTAGGCACTGGTGTAATTGAGGCCTGCTTGAAGCAGGTGGGTATCTCAGCCTGCCGAAGCAAGAGGTTAAGGATCCCAGTGAATACTCTAACTTGTTGATCAGCACAGGTCTTTAGTATTTGGCCAGGTACCCCATCTGGACCAGATGCTTTCATGAGTTCACCCTAATGAAGGCCTGATGCGGTAATTATCACATTAATAACCATCCAAAAGCATACCAAATAAATGTTCAACCAGTAGCATGCATCAAATTGCTTAGTGAACAGGGAGACCTCTCACTCTTGGACATTGTCAACAATGATCTTATTGATTTTATTAGTGAGTTTCTTCTTTCATCCTCCAGGCCATGGGAACATCTGTTCTTGCTTCTTACTCCCATGTTTCTCGCCCACTTATAATCCACTGTAACTATTTACTTCTTTTAACCATCTTTCATTTCTACATTTGCCTAATTATTTTGCTGTAATCTCTTTCCTTCTGTAACGTTATAATACCATGTGTGCCACCCATTTGCAACTCTACACTATTCCTGCCCTTTTTCATCTTCCTCATACATTCTTTACAAGTCATTCATTGCCAGTGCCTCACTGCAAACATTAATTCTGGCCTGACAAGCATTGTTTGCTTTTATCAGAATCAGAATAATTATCACTG
Organism: Hypanus sabinus; assembly: GCF_030144855.1. Classification (NCBI taxonomy): domain Eukaryota; kingdom Metazoa; phylum Chordata; class Chondrichthyes; order Myliobatiformes; family Dasyatidae; genus Hypanus; species Hypanus sabinus. Next base: position 103,668,694 of record NC_082718.1, read on the forward strand.
GCATGTGTTGTGATATTTGTTAATTTAGTAGCAGCAGTACAATGCAGTACATGATAATACAGAAAGAAAAAATATAAGTAGATCAATACAGTAAATATATATATGTATATTAAATAGATTTAAGTTAGTGCAAAAATAGAGATAATATAAAAAGTGAGGTAGTGTTCATGGGCTCAATGTCCTTTTAGGAATCGGATGGCAGAGGGGAAAAGGCTGTTCCTGAATCACTGAGTGTGTGTCTTCAGCTTCTATACCTCTTTCCTGATGATAACAATGAGAAGAGGACATGTCCTGGATGATGGGCATCTTTAATAATAGATACCACCATTCGGAGGCAGCGATCCTTGAAGATGCCTTGGATACTATGGAGGCTAGTACCCTGGATGGAGCTGTCCAATTTTACAACTTCCTGTAGTTTCTTTCGGTCCTGTGCTGTCACACCCCCATACCAGACAGTGATACAGCCTGACAGAATGCTCTGCACAGTACATCTGTAGAAGTTTTCAAGTGATTTAGTTGACAAATCAGATCTCTTCAAACTCTTAATGAAATATAGCTGTTGTCTTGTCTTCATTATAGCTGCATTGATATGTTGGGACCAGGTTAGATTCTCAGAAACTGCTTATTCTCTCCACTTCTGATCCCTCTATAAGGATTGGTTGATGTTCCCTTGTCTTAGCCCTTCTGAAGTCCACAATCAGTTCTTTTGTCTTACTGATGCTGAGTGTAAGATTGTTGCTGCGACACCACTCAACTAGCTGGTATATCTCACTCATGTACGCCCTCTCATTTCCATCTGACATGCTACCTACAATGGTTTCATCATCAGCAAATTTGCAGGTGGTGTTTGAGCTATACCTAGCCACCCAGTCATAGACATAGAAAGAATACAGCACATACAGTTGAGGAAATGCCAGTGTTGATCGTCAGCAAACAATAGATATTATGTGGTCTTCCATTTTGGAAGCTGAAGATCCAATTGCAGAGGGAAGTACAGAGGCCCAGGTTCTGTAGCTTATCAATCAGGTCTGTAGGAATGATGCTGTAAAACACAGAGTTATAGTTAATGAACAGCATTCTGACATTTATTTCACAATATTCTTACAGTGGAATTAAACTGCCCATCCCAACACCACAGGAAAAGCCGGTTATTCATCAAAGGAAATAAAAGACTCTTCTAGGTGAGATGGTTTACGTACAATAGGCTCTAGTGTAGGAATTTAAGTGTGATTAATTTCACAAGGGAGCATTAACCAGTATTACATTCATGTGTTCTTAACAGGTATTCCTGGAGGGCTAAATCCCTGATTGCTACTGGTTGTGCATGCCATCAGAGAGAAGGAAGGTGATAAGTGGCCAAACAAATGGAAAAATACTTCATCTTAATTAAATTTTAATCTAATGCTTTACATTTTTTTGTGCATTAGGAATGTCACCATTATTAAACACACCTATGTGAGAGCAAATCCGAAGCCATGATTGACAGTAGAGGTCTGGGCATGGCTGAGAGATTGGGATGCAGCCTTCAGATCGGGGGACAGGACAGCTTTCAGGTCAGCTGCACTTCCTACACTTCTAGGAAGGCAAAATGGGATTATTCACAGAGAGTATACAGCCATTTCTGTGGTCCCAGAGACATGAGGTGCATGTGGAGGGGTGTTTTATTTGGCTGAATGACAATAAACTTGATCTTAAACCTGAACTTGAACTATTTGGTTTCAGTTTCTGAAATTTTACTGCCAAATTCAGTTCCTTTTTCATTTAAATCATAATTATTTGAAGATTTATTTGTCCTTTTGCATCTGAATTATTGATTTCTGAATCAGGTTTAAAATAACCGGCATGTATCATGAAGTGTCTTGTCTTTGCAGCAGCCGTACAATGCAAAACATAATGTTAGAAAAAAACACACACAAAATTCATTACAGTAAATATATATATATATATATAAACTAGTTAAATTAAATAAGCAGTGCAAAAAAAGGAATGAGGTAGTGTTAATGGATTCAGGGTTCATTCAGAAATTGGATGACAGATGTTTCAGAATCATTGAGTGTGTGCTTTCAGGCTTCTGTACCTTCTCCCTGATGGTAGCAGTGAGAAAAAGGCATGACATGGGTGATGGGGGTCCTTAATGATGGATGTCACCTTTTTGAGGCATCGCTCCTTGAAGATGTCCTGGAGGTTAGTGCCCATGATGGAGCTGACTGAGTTTACAACATGCTGCAGCTTATTTAGATCCTGTGCAGTGACCCCTTCCCCCCCACACTCACACACACAACAGACAGTGATGCATCCAGTTAGAATGATCTCCATGGTACATCTGTAGAAATTTGCCAGTGTCTTGGTGATGTACCAAAGCTCCTCAAACCCTGCATGAAATATAGCTGCTGTTGCGCCTTTTTTGCAGCTGCATCAATATGTTGGGTCCAGGATAGATCCTCAAAGATATTGACACCCAAGAACTTGAAATTGCTCATTTTTCCATTTCTGATCCCACAAGAGGACTGTTGTGAGTTCCCTCATCTTGCTTTTTCTGAAGTCCACAATCAGTTCTTTGATCTTACTGACATTTAATGAAAGCTTGTTACTGAGACATCACTGAACTAACTGGTATATCTTGCTCCTGTACGCCCTCTTGTCACCATCTGAAATTCTGGCAACAATAGTTGCAATGTCAGCAAATTTATAGATGGCATTTGACCTGTGCCTAGCCACACATTCATGGGTGTAGAAAAGAGTAGAACAGTGGGATAAGAACATACCCTTGAGGTGCGCCAGTATTGGTCATCAGCGAGGTGGAGGTGTTATTTCCGATCTGCACAGATTGAGGTCTTCCATTTAGGAAGTCCAGGATCCAGTTGCAGAGGGAGGTACTAAGGACTAGGCTCTGGATCAGAACCCTTTGATCAGAACTGTAGGAATAATTGTACTAGATATTGAGATGTATTCAATCAACAGCATCCTGATGTCATAAAAGATAACAGGCAGCAAAAAAATTTGTTAACTGACACTGGTTATCAGCTTGTTCCTAATAGTTATCAAGATGCTGCAGAATCGGATGAAGAATGGACAGAACGAAACAGAGAAGCTGATCTGAGAGCAGGCATCATGGGAAAATCAGAAAAGGCTCCTGATCCTAAAGAAACCAGGGCCAGTCACTCAAGCCCTCATTCTCCACTCATTAACACCTCTTATTCATTACTCTCCTTCATGCTCCAGGACACCCTCCAAGAGGACCACAGCCTTGTCGTGGTTTGAAAGCTTGTGTGCCTCAATGACCAGGAGAGCTATGTTGGCTGGCGGCAGGGCTTTGTATGGTCACCCATGACAAACAGGTCAAAGGGTAGAGGCCAGATTAAGAGTGGTCCACCAGTACTCTAGGTTCAGAGGATCAGCTCAGGATTAACAACTTTGACGGGCAAGACAATATTGTTACAGAAACAGGAATGAAGAATCCTTCCACATCTAATTGCGAAGGTACTCCTGAGTCTCCACTCGGAAATTGCATGACTGGCAGTGGTGGAAACTGAGAGGAAGCTACTGACATGATGAAGGAAGCCCTGAACACCACCATAGATGGAAGACCTTCATTGCTGCCCTAAATGCCAGTGGGGTAGCTGGCAAAATATACTCCAGGGTATAACAGAAGGTAGACAGAGAGGGAAGAGTGGGCCAAGATGTTGTGGAGTGAACCATTCATCTCCACTGACCATTTTCTTCAGCACCTTCCCTTTCAACTGCAGGATTGACATTAACATCTGCCCTTTAACCCCTTGCTTTCCCATCATCCAAATGTTTGTCATTCTCTGCCTCAAGTACCAAACATCTAAGCATCGGCCCCCTGTTGAAGGCAGCGGATTCTAAGTTACTGTTCCATTCTGAGTTGCACTTCAGATATTGGGCGGTGGCAGAGGTGAATGAGCTACTGCCACCTTTCCCTTTCATCACCCAGAACTCGTAGAGGGTTGGGGCCATTTCCAGCAGCAGGAATCAATGGGATGAAGGAGTGTTGGTATGGAGGGTGCACACACTCACACGAGTTCACTTCATCATGTTTTTTACCTCACCTATGTCCTTCAATGTGCAAAATAAATTTATTATCAAAGTATTTAAGTACATAAACTGTATGATACAATATACTATCCTGAGATTCATTTTCTTGCGGGCATTGACAGTAGATACAAAGAATTGCAATGGGATCAATGAAAAACTATATACAAAGACAGACATTCAACCAATACACAAAAAGCAAACTGTGCAAAAGAAAAACTAATAATGATAATAAATAAATAAACAAACAAATAAGAAAGAAGAATAGTGAGAACATGAGTCATAGAGACTTTGAAAGTAAGTCCATACTGCCATGGAATCAGTTCAGTGTTGAGTTCCACACTGCTTCAGGGCCTTGATGGTTGAAGTATAACAGCTGTTCCTGAACCTGGTGGTGTGGGACCTAGGGTTCCTGTACTTGCTTCCTGGTGGCAGCATTGAGAATAGAGCATTACGTTTGAGGTGGGAGTCATTGTTAATTGATCCTGATTTCTTGTGGCAGCACTTCTCTTACTTCCTGCTGTGGTGATGACTTGTGCTGATGGTGATTGTCGAGGAGATGTTTTTGCCAACGCGAACTGGCTGGTGTCCTCAAGTGAGGAAATCTCAGATCCAATTGCACAACAAGGTATTGAGGGAGCGCATTAATTAGTTTTCAGGGGATGATTGTTGAATACAGAGCTGCAGTCAATGAAGAGCATCTTGATGTAAATGTGTATCTTCACTGTCCAGGTGTTACAGAGCTGAGTGAAGAGCCAATGAAATGGCGTCTGATGTTGACCTGTTGTGGCAGTAGGCAAATTGTTGGGGATCCAACTCATTTCTCATGCAGGTCACCTTCATTTCAGCTCTACTGTGCATTCTGGCTGACATAGGGAGGTGTTGAATTGCTTCCTAGCAGTCAGTGTGTCAATAACAAGTTAAGTTACATATGGTTGAGGTTGGAAGCCACACAGATCTCAATTTAGCAGATGACTATATGTAAAATATCAAGTCAACTAGAATGGAATTTTTACCAATTTCCCAGTTTTTAGCAAAAGAATCTCATCTGGTATCAGCACTAAATGGAGCACATGTTTAGGACACTGAAACCCTTTTTCAATTCATTAGTTTTATTAAATTGTTATTTTTGTGGTAGCTATCACACTTGCCAAGATCTCTGATAGTTTGAAACAGTTGTGCACTCTTTCTTTCAGTTTAATGTTGTCCCTTTCTTCTGAGTTGGCGTTTCAGTGCCTTTTAATCTGCAGATGGAGCTTGAGTCACCGAGGAGCAGAAACAGATCCTATTATATGTGACAGATAAAAGTTAATCCTTAAATCTCAATAAGTTAAATTCTTCAACTAAAATCACACTCCGATCTATCTCTGCATTTATAGATTCAACTATCTCACCTAATCCTTTAGGACCTATTGGACAAATACCAGAGCAGCCTGAAGTCAATTTCTCTTTTTTAATTCTACCTGTATGAAGTCTGACTGCTCGCTAGGTCTTCACTCATCATTCCTGCTGTTGCTCTCAGCACAGACACATGGAAGTCAGACCTCTCTTTCTACAGTGCAAGCACAAGTAGAGACAGATCAGGCCAAGTTCCCCCTGCTGACATTTTAAAATGAATTAATCAAAAACAGAAACAAGAGAAAATCTGCAGACGCGGGAAATCAAAGTAATACACACAAAATGCTGGAGGAACTTGAGGCAGGTGAGGACAAGAGGAAGCCTATCCCTGGTGGGGTGGCGGGCAGATGGGGTAAGGGCAGACGTGCATGAAATCTAAATCAGGAAGTCAGGAAAAGGAACTAATATACTTATGACAGCATCCCTTTCTGAAGAAGCAGTTTAGGCCAACTGTCCCTTGATCACTATAAATACTACTGACATTTCACTGCCTTGCGGGGTTAAGTAATATTCCCTCTTACATCACTATATAATCCTCTGCTGCTTGGAGAGTGGATGCCCTGCTGCTTATGAGGTAGCGCAGCTCTCTCGAACATCAAAAGAAAACTAATATTTGATTTGCAGAAAAGTGGCTGCTGACTGATGTCAATGTGACCCTAAACTTTATGATTCCAAATTTCTTCTAGATGGAAAGTTACTGTTAACTCTTTACTCCATCGCTGGCCATGAACTTGCTGCTTCCTTTTCAATCAATAGCTATTTATACCACTATGTAAATTTTAATAGGAGCTTTTGAGAGAATCCTACCTTATATATTCCTCTGCTCTGTGCTTCAGAGCAAGGTGCCACAAAATATCCTTACCTCTCAAAAGTTTATCCAGAAACCAATAGACCAAATCCCGTGATTGTCTTTTCCAGCTTTATGGATTTCTTTGTTATTATTGATTGAATAATTCTTAAGCAGGGATAATGCCAAGGATGGTGCAAAAGTGTTGAAATATGACACATTTTAACTCCACGGTGGGTGGATATCTGCTTCTGAGATGCTGAAAATGTGCAGAATGTAAAGAGCACAGTCAGCTTGTGACTGAATAAGCTGAGCTGGTGTTGGATGTGATGGAATCTGCATATTCTTTCATCGTAGGCTGTGAATTGGAAGACAGATTTACATTTGCTCAGAGCCTTTCATGACCACAAGATAAACTAAAGTGGCCCACAGTCATTGAAATGCTCATAAAGTTAACTAATTTCTGTGGACCAAGACAGCTAACATGTATAGAGTCACATAAGCAGATATTAAGATGGATGTGTTTTAATGAAAATTTTAAAACTGCAGGTACTGGAAATCTCAAGAATAATCTGAAGTACTGGAAAAACTGAACAAGTCAGGTAGCATTTTCAGTTAGAGAGTGATAGTAAACACCTGAGGTAGAAGGCCCTTTGACAAAACTTTAACCAAAATCTGACCAGAGTATTGTACAAAATTAGAAGGATCACTGAACGGAAGTATTGCCTCTGCTTCTTTTTCCACACATGCCGCCTGATCTGCTGATTGTTTAAGTATTTCCAGAGATTTTACAGAGGGTCCTTTGAGACCTTTGGCATTCATTTCTAAAGGAATAGAGTATAGGAGCAGGGATGTGCTGTCGAGGCTTTATAAGGCACTGGTAAGACCTCACTTGGAGTAGTGTGTGCAGTTTTGGGCTCCTTATTTAAGAAAGGATGTGCTGACATTGGAGAGGGTTCAGAGAAGATTCACTAGAATGATTCCGGGAATGAGAGGGTTAACATATGAGGAACGTTTGACTGCTCTGGACTGTACTCCTTGGAGTTTAGAAGAATGGGGGGGGGGGGGATCCTCATAGAAACATTTCAAATGTTAAAAGGCATGGACAGAGTGGATGTGGCAAAGTTGTTTCCCATGATGGGGGAGTCTACTACGAGAGGGCATGACTTACGAATTGAAGGTCGCCCGTTCAGAACAGAGACGCAAAGAAATTTTTTTAGCCAGAGGGTGGAGAATCTGTGGAATTTGTTGCCAAGCAGTGGAGGTCAACTCATTGGGTGTATTTAAGGCAGAGATTGATAGGTATCTGAGTAACCAGGGCATCAAGGGTTATGGTGAGAAGGCAGGTGAGTGGGGCTAAATGGGAGAACAGATCATCTCATGATGAAATGGCAGAGCAGGCTCGATGGGCTGAATGGCCAACTTCTGCTCCTTTGTCTTTGACAGAGGGGGTTAGGGAGGGCATTTGAGTGCCTAGACCTGGCTACCTAAATATGCAACCACCAGTGATGGGGTTGCTTAAACAGGAGTTACACTGGCGTTAAAGTCAGAGTCAAATTAAATGTATTATTAAATTACATATACGTTAGCATGTACTATCTAATTTACATATATAATCCTGAGATCACTGTTCCCTCTAAGCTGTGTCAGAGTATGGCCATGCAGTAACCTAAATGCTCCCACAGCTGGAATCTTCTTTTATTTAATGTTAATATAATTTTAAAATTAAAGTGCTGTGTACTTTTCAGACCCTGTAAAAATCTCCTGGTCAGACAATGCTTGGACTGCAGAGATGTTAAAAAAATTAGATTAATTTTTATGCAGATATTTTACAGGAAGATTTAAAAATATTATTTATGAGAACTATACATAAACAACTGTTTATGACTTTTGTCAACTAATGTGACAAAGAGGACAAACTGTGCAAATAAAACACATTGAGACCATGAGTTGTCATGTCCATGAAAGTGAGACTGTAGGCTATGGGATCTGTTCAGAGTGACTCTCTCCATGCAATTCAGGAGCCTGATGGTTGAAGGGTATTAACTGTTCTTGAAGCTGGCTGTGTGGGACCCAAGGCTCCTGTATCTCCTGCCTGAGGGTAGAAGCGAGAAGAGAGCATGGGCTGGATAGTGGGGTTCCTTGATGATGGATGCTGCTTTCTTGTTAGGCAGTGCTCTATTTATGTGCCCAGAGGTGGGGAGGGCTTCTGCTGTGATGGACTAGACTGTACCCTCTGAGGCATTCCCATTCTGAGGCATTCGTGTTTCCACACCAGGCTGTGATGCAATCAGTTAGGATACTCTATTGTGCATCATTAGAAGCTGGTCAAAATTTGAGGTGACATACCGAATATATGCAAACCCCCAAGAAAGCCAAGGTGCTATTGTGTCTTAACTGTGATGCCACCTACATGCTGGTCCTAGGACAGGTCCTCTGATATGATAACACCAAAGAATTAATGATGTGGTGTAGAAATGGGTCCTTTGGTCCACCTAATTCCCACTTACATCTATCCCATGTTGTTTTCCCCATGTTCACAACTCTCTACAGATTCTAACACACAGGTGAGGGACAATTTACAACCAATTAACCTACCAACCAGTACATCTTTAAGATTGTGGGGATGTGGGCGGAAAGGGGAAATGACGTGGTTACAGGGAGAGCATGCAAACTGCACACAGAAAGCCCCAGAAGTCAGGTTTGAACTTTGGTCATTGAAACTGTCAGGCAGTAGCTCAACGAGCAACACCACTGTGCCACTAGCACTGTGACAGATTTGGAAATGCAGAAAGAACTCCGAGCTCAGTAAGGCTGAAGGACCTTACAAAACCAAAGGAGGAACTAGAAACAGTTCCTTCTGGAGATGTTGGTAGCGGTTGAGAAGAAGTCAGAAGCCCTATCCTGCACTTCATCCCAAAGCAACCCAGTCAATGATTTCAACTACACTAAGCATTAAACTGCTGAGGTTTGACCTGCTCTGCATACACGGTTTATATGCAGAGCTGGTCAAACCCCAGCATTTTAATGGTGTCTGCCCTGCTGCTGTTTATCAGAGGCAGCATGAGGGTGGACGTTTTGAGATATCACATATGGTGTAGTGATCTATCTGTTGTGTCCATAAGATAGTAGAATTAGGCAATTTTGGCCCATCAAGTCTGCTCCTTCATTTCACCATGGCTGATCCAGCCCCAATCTCCTGCTTTCTCCCTGTATCCCTTAATGGACTGACTAATCAAGAATCTATCAACCTCTGCCTTAGAAATAACTAGTGACTTGCCCTCCACAGCCCGTAGCAATGATTCACCATTCTCTGGCTAATGAAATTCCTCCTCATCTCTGTTCTAAAAGAGTGCCCCTCTATTCTGAGGCTGTGAGGTTCCCCTACCATAGGAAACATCCTCTCCACATCCACTTTCTCAAGGCCTTTCAACATTTTGTAGGTTTCAATGCGGTCACCCCTCATTTTTCTGAATTCCAGTGAATACAGGCCCAGAGCCATCAAACACTCTTCATTTAACAAGCCTTTCAATCCTGGAATCATTTTCCTGAACCTCCTTTGAAGCCTCTCCAAAGTCAGCACATCCTTTCTAAGATAAGGGTTCCAAAACTGCTCACAATACTCCAAGTGAGGTCTCACCAGTGCTTTATAAAGCCTCAACATTACATCCTAGCTTTTATATTCCAGTCCTCTCGAAATGAATATTAACATCACAGTCACCTTCCTCACCACAGACTCAACCTGCAAATTAACCTTTAGGGAACCCTGCACAAGGATTCCCAAGTCCCTTTGCACTTCAGATTCTTGAATTTTCTCTCCAGTTAGAAAATAGTCTACCCTTTTATTTCTTCTACCAAAGTCCACGACCATACATTCCCTGACACTGTATTCTATCTGCCACTTCTTTGCCAATTTTCCTAATCAGTCTGAGTCTTCAGTAGCCTCTCTCCTTCCTCAAAGTTACCTACCCCTCCACCTAGCTACGTATCATCTGCAAACGTAGTCACAAAGCCATCAACTCCATCATTCAAATCATTAACATACAATGTAAAAAGAAGCAGTCCCACCACGGACCCCTGTGGAACATCACCAGTGGCCAACCAGAAAAGGCTCCCTTTATTCCCATTCTTTGTTCAATGAAATAAACAGTAATGAATTGTCTAAGAAGTGGAAGCAGGAATGGGCCCTCCTTGCATGTTTTACTGTTCAATAAAATCATGACTGACCTTTAACTGTAGCAGCATTTTCCTGTAATCACTCCATATTCCCTGATCCTCTTAATATATAAACAGGGTATTCCCCTGAATATAATGAGAATGAGTCTGCTCAACCTCTACTGATGGAGAATTCCAAATATCAACTTATTTTTCTGTGAAGGAATGTCTTTTCATTTCAGCCCTTAATGCTAGTTCAATCACTTTCATTCCAGTCCTGACCCTTGATTCAAAACAGCTGTCCCAAGGGAAATATCCCCCTGCATCTACTCAGTCAAACCCTGTAAAAATATTGAACTTTCGAATGCAGCCATCTCTCAATCTTCTACACACATCATAAGCCCAGCCCACATGCCCTTCATACAATAAAACTGCCATCTCTAGAATCAGACTGATGGACCACTGCTGTATGCAGCTCCATCCTTCCAGATGTGAACAACATTGCAGACATCATCTCATCTGGCTCCCATATAACTGGGCCAAGATGTCTCCACTGAACTTCAGAGCGTCCATCAAGAGGGGCCCCATGTTCCCTTGGTATTCACAAGAAAATGCCACAAATATGAATCATACATATTCACACTTCATTTTACTGATGACTTAAGAAGTCATTCAAATATTCTTGAGGAGAAAACAAAGAGCTGAAAGCAGGATGGTGGAGACCATCAGGACCTACACTGTGTTCATCAGTAACCTCAATTTACCAGCTTAATAGAGTCTTGATCACAACCCAGAACCAAAAACAAATACATCTCTGGAGGAACTCATCAGGTCAGGCAGTATCTGTGGAAGCCAATCACTGTACTTCTCAGATGCTGCCTGGCCTGTGAGAGTTCCTCCAGAAATATTTTAATTTGACCCAAAAAACCACATCTTGCGTCACTAGTGTGTCCACTCAAATGTTCTTCCCCTTTAGAGTTTCCACGTATTAACCATGTTGTCAGCATCCTGTAATTAGACAATTTGAAGAGGAAGTTTCCTATCAAAAGCAAAACTGTTATCAGATTATAAAAAAGGTTTTGCTGAATTCTACAAGTCTCCCTTGAAGTTTTGTCCCACAGTTGCCTTGCACATCCAAAGTACTTTCACTTTGTCAGTTTTGTGTCAACTGGATAGTCCCTGTTGGGAAACCTTTCTCAAGACCCCTTCATGAAACTCATCTCAAGTACAGGCAATGGGTCCGATAGATAAAACTTCCCCTTCACCATTACTCAGAGACACCATCTACCTACTCCAGCTCGCCCATTATTGACTATAGATCAAGCAGGACTAAAGGCAAATGAATTGGAAGAAAATATCTAGTATCGAGCAATAATCGAATAAAAAGGCAAGCGCAGAAATTAATCAGGTGATAGTAACATAGAAAAAGAGAAGACCAGTCATTGTAACTAACATGCAACTTATGTTTTAGCCAAAGTCAAGAACGTAAATTTTGAAAAGACGGTTTATTTACTCATTGAGAAACAGCATGGAATAGGCCCTGCTGGCCCTTTGAATCACATAACTCAGCAAACGCAGTTTAACTCTAGCCTAATCACGGGACAATTTATGAGTAGTATTTAAGCTACTAACCAGTACATCTTTGGACTGTGGGAGGAAATCTGAGCAAGCAGAGAAAACCCACGCATTCCGTTGGAAGGACTACTGATGACATTGGAATTAAGTTCTTAACTCCAGCACCTGGACTGTAATAAAGTCCCACTAACTGTGACACTACCATGGCACCCTACTATCATAGTCAGAAATGAAACCACTGCATCGTTTCAGACCTCTATTTTAAGATGGGTACCACTTCCTCCACGACATTGACAGAAAACCATAAATCTCTGATATAGATTAATCACTTAAAGATCAGCAGAAGCAGGCTAAATTAATCTTGTTATCCTCAGGCAGAATTTGCCCTGTGAGGTAGAGGAAGGGGTTTCCACCGATTTAAAAGTCCAGCAGATTTATTAGTGGAATTTAGTGCATGGATCTAGATACTTTCAACTGGTAATATTTATAAATAAATCTGCTCACTTGTAGATTCACTTAATTTCAACACCATGTAGTTGGATGAAAAGGTAACACAATTAATAGTAAAATACAGAACTCAATATAGACAAAGAAACCTCAGTGTTCCACAAAGAACTTCAGAGCTAGTGATACATTTCTGAAATGCAGTTTTCAGTTCCGACACAGCAATTTTGTGCACAGCATTTTTTCATAAGCAATGTAATAACAAAATTATCTACTTTAGTTGATATTAAATAATAACAATTATGCCGAGGAGAAATCTGCTGCTGTCTTTATGCCCTGAGATTCTTTTTATGTCCATCAGAGGGCTGATGGGACCTGGATTTAACGTTGCTTTCAAAAGACATTATCCTCCCAAGAGGAAAGCACACAGTCAACCCGACTGAACTTTGTACTGAGCTGGGAGCTGGAGATTGGGGATGGAGGAACCAGTCAGTAAGCGGGCTCAGCAGTTCAGACAACTCAGTTATTGAAAAATCCCACCTTTATTTCCACTTATGTGTCACTTCCTGCACTGAAAATAAAAACCAGAATAAAGAAAAGTCCTGCAGTGACAACAATGTGAAAAAGGAAATGGGATTTGAAGTGTACGCTTTTGTCTTTTTCACAGAACTAAGTTTCATCAAGAAATAATTGGGGATTTTCTTTACATTTTTTTTTCCTTTACAATTTTATAAAGTCAAGTCAAACAATCACATGCCCAGCAGTCAATACGGTTCAGTGGGAAAACTGTGTACAACTTAGGTTGACAATTTTGGAAGAAGACTGTTCTAACTGGCTCACCAAGGCACTCATTAATTCTTCTCACATTTTCTCAGCACCCAATAAAAAAAAATTTCATCTCTGATGAGTAGGCAACCTTCTATTTTTTAAAGGTCCCTTAATTAGACTGCAAGACCATAAAACATCAGAATCAGACTTTAATTGCCAAGTACCTGTGCACATACAAGGAATTTACTTCCGGCAGATGTTGTCTCTCTGCTTATAACAATAATAATGATAACCAAAAATATAGATTATACATACAAGTAGTGCAATCCAAGTAATAGTTAGCCGACAGTTAACTGTTCAGCAAAGTGACCGCAGTAGGGAAAAAACTTCTCCAGTGCCTATTAGTCTTAGTCTGGAGGGATCTGAAGTGCCTACCAGACGGAAGCAGTTCAAACAGTCCGTGTGCAGGATGGAAGGGGTCCATTATGATGTTCCCCGCCCATAGGAGCAGAGCAGAATTAGGCCATTAAGCCCATCGAGTCTGCTAGTCATTTCATCATGGCTGATCCTGGATCCCACTCAACCCCATACCCGATACCCCGACCAATCTGCAAACTATCAACTTCCACTTTGAATATACATACCCACAGACTTGGCCTCCAGCTCAGTCTGTGGCACAGCATTCCACAGATTCACCCCTCTTTGACTAAAAATATTCCTCCTTACATCTATTCTAAAAGGTCATCCCTCAATTTTGAAGCTGTACCCTCTAGTTCTGGATACCCCCAACCAAAGGAAACAAATTCTCCACATCCACCATATCTAGTCATTTCAACATCCGGTAGTTTCAATGAGATCCCCACACATTCTTCTAAATTCCAGTGAGTAACAGGCCCAAAGCTGCCAAACCCTCCTCATGTTAACCTCTTCATTCCTGGAATTCATCCTTGAGGAGGTTCACAAGGATGATGTTTGCTATTAGCTTAAAAATTTGGTGAGCTTTTCCAACTACTTGCTGCAATATCTTAATTATTCTGTAAAGAATCCTACATATGGACACAAAAGTCCCTCAGCATCTCAGAGCTATGCAACCACTCACCATGCAGAAAACACCAGACAACAAAGATTTTGCACCCTTATGATACATCCACAAGGGTATATCTTATGGATTTTGGGTGCTGATCAATCACCAAGAAATTTCCCTATCATGCACCATTTTAAAAAATCTATGTGTTACTTCAATTCATAATTCAGGTCAATTAAAATGTTGCCCACAATGTACACTGAGAAATTTTCTCTTTTATCCAGGCATGCAGGGTGGATGTTGCAAGGCAGGACAGGGTTTAGAAAAGCAGAACATGGAGCCTAGAAGAGACAGGTGAGATGCCATGATGCACAAACCAGGAATGAAAAATGATGCTGACACTGAAATGGATTTTAAACCCTTTATGTCAAGTGAGCCTCATCTGATCTGAAGCTTAGTTAAATGACCTGGTCAGAGACTTCAGTTTGTCAAAAGCAAAAGCAGGATTACTGGGTTCAAGATTGCAAAGGCGGAATCTGCTGTCACCAGAATAACTGATGCCAAGATTAAGGAAGGCATTTTTGTTAGTCCACAAAGCAAACAGGTTATCAATGACAGGCAATTCAAAGAAATTCTAGCAGGACCAGAGAAAAATCACAAGGAAGGCATCAAGGATACTGTTAAAATTTTTCTTGGCAACTACAGAGCACCTAACTATGTGCAGCTGGTTGACAATATGCTTCAAGCACACAAAACCACAAAGTGTAACATGTCACTAAAGATTCATTTTCTCCATTCCCATTTAGACGTCTTCCCTACACATACTGCCACTGTCAGTGACGGGCATGGTGAAGTGTCACCAGGACATTGTGGTCACGGAGAAACAATATCAGGGCAACTGAAATCCATCAATGCTGGCTGATTATTGTTGGGACACTTGAAAAAGAAGCCTCAGACACGAGTACAAATGAAAATTATCAGCATTAACTCAGCTGAACTTTTGCAAAGCATCAGCAGCATTATGCTATTAAATGCATTATATTCAAGTTAATTTGTTTCTCCAAATTCCTGTGATACAAGTAGTCTGAAATTATATTTGTGTTCTGCTTCAAGCAGTCTATCATAAATAAAATTCTGAGGAAGCAACTTCTGAAAAAAATTGTCACCCAGTGTAATGTGCCTCCCCCCCCCCCCCTCTGAAAATGGACAAGTTCGTATTTTCTCATATTTCTCAAGCTTTTGCCCATTTGGTTAACCTTTCTGAAGTCTGCTTTCCTGCTCATCCGTCTCCGCACCATCGGCTCATATAACAACCATACCTAGTGTCTTAATCCAAGTCTTATAATCTTGAAGTTGATATCCTACAACCACTCCATGTTACATCATACCAATCAGCTTGAAACTCATCTACACCATTTCCAATTAGCCAATAGATTACTTCAAAATCCCAAACATTTCAAATTTTCCTTTAAGCATCTTGGAGCCTTCTGGAGACATCAACTGGGTTCCCCTGCTTGGAAATGGCAAGTAACTTTGATGGCAGGGAAGTGCTGTTACCAGCCCATACCTGAACATCATCTAGATCCTGCTGCTCACAAACATGGGCTGCTTTTTTTCTTTGCAGAGGAGCTGCACGTGGAACTTAGCAACATGCAATCATCAGTGAAAAACTTCTGAACTTGTTATGGATGAAGCAGCTGTGTCTGCCTGGGCTCAGAAACTGCTCCAAGGCTGGGAAATGAAGTTAGACCTCCAACAAGCAGAACCATCCTCCATTCAAAATTGAAGCAATCAGACCACTTTCACCTTGATACCCATGAACTTCAGTTTTTCCTGAAGCTTGGGATGTCACACTGTTGCATTGATGCAAAGGGCAGTTGCACCCACCTCAATTCTGGAATTTAGCTCTTTGGTCCAAATTTGGACTAAGGCTGTAATAAAGTGAAGAGCCAACAAAAAGGTCCTGCCAAACTTGGCACTGAGGATGGCATTGGTCAGGTGGCACTTCAACCACTGATGTTCCTTTCCATCACTTTGTTTCAGAGTACACCAATAGGGCAGTAATTAAACAAATTCTACTTTCTGCAAACAGGATACACCAGCAGCTTTCCGGATTGTAGCATGGGTGTCCGTGTCAATCAAGCACTGAGCACATCTACAAGGAGGTACCTTCACAAGAAAGCAGCATCTCTTATTAAGGTTCTTCCCCCCCTCCCCCCCAAGCCACCATCTGTCCATGCCCTTTTTGCTCGTGCCATGGGCTGGAGGTACAGGGGTCTTTGGTCAGAAACCAAGATCAGAAACAGTTATTTTCAACCCTCAGGCTTCTGATCAGCTCGAGTTCATAGATTGTGGAATCATGTTGAAGGGCTCTACAACTCAAGCACTCAGTAATATATTTTTCTACATTTGCAGTTTGTCCTATTGGTGGACAGGCCCAGTTCATCACATATTAGTGTTACACACGTTCACTCCTTGAACATATTTACAAAGTGCAGCAACAAGAAAACAGCATCAAGGCTATGCTCTTGTCTTACTACCATCTGGCAGGAGGTACAGGCACCTTGGGTCTTATACCACCAGGTTCAAGAAGATACTACAACCATCAGGCTGCTGAACCAGTACAGACAACTTCAAGTGATTTTACAACATAGTAGAACAGCATCAAGACACTAATGTCCCAAGCCCTACCACTAACCACTTGTATCCATATCCTCTCATGCCTTCTCTTTTCCAAACGTCTGTCCTGACCCACTGTGGATATGTTGGGCTTATTCACTTGCTTCAGGGATTGATTCCTGTACCACAGATGGCTGCCAATATCCAAATCTACTACGCCCTGCAAAGTGCATACAACTTAAACAGCTTTGCACATTAAAGAGAACAAAGAACATTCATTGCACATTTTTTAATTGCACAGTTTAAATATTAAAATTGAGAAAGCATCTTTTAATTACATCCAGGCAATGGCAAAAATTAAAATCATACTTATGCATTTATATAGGATATATCTAGGAGTATGCATCTATATAATGTAAATACTATATTTTGAAGTGAGCAAAAAGGAAATGAACCATTTGCACTGTAGTGCTGATATTTCTAATAGATAAATTTTGGATACAAAAAGCAAAGATTACTAAACATCTACACCTGTTATGAACAGGTATACAAGCATAGCAAATGAATTTATGTTCTTGCATCAATGAATTTCCAATGAGACTCATTTTAGGTCATGTTCACAATGTTACACTGGAATCTGATTTGGTCAAAAGACAAATCTATATGGAGAATTGATTTTGATATACAAAATCAATGCTTGTTTAAATGCTGTAGAAAAAGCAGACTGCTTGTTTTATCCTAGACACAAGCAACTGCCTTGATCGCAGACCAAATACAGTTTCACAAGCCACCATTACACTGCAATTAATTGGGGGAAGAGTTCACTGGTGAAAGTGTCCTCCCAGCTCTTGCCCAGAGATAGTGGGGAGGACATGTCAGTTAGAGGGGACACAGACCCTTCATAGTCAGAATCACAATAATCTAAGAGACACATGGGCTTTTCTTGATACTGCCTGGATGCAAGGTTGTTTGCATGTTGCAGTTCTGAAATGAACTCATCTTCCAAGGGTTCCTGTTTGAGTTCCATTTGTAAAGGGGCTTCTGCAATCACTTCACTGGTGCCATTAAAAGACATTTGCTCAATTTTGATGGCAGCTTCACTGCTCTGGACAATGCTGGCCTCAGCCAGTGGCTTGTGGTAGAAGTGGTCAAAGTGAATCATTTCATTAATGGCTTCCAGCTTTGTTGATGGGGACCCCAGAGGTATAGGGGTGGAGGCCGGTAATGAGCCAATGTTTTCACTGTAGGCACACTCTCCCAACTCGAAGGGCCTGGACTCTTCTTCGGTGAATCGAAGCAAGGTTTCTGGATCAAAGTAGTCCAGAATACCCAGGAAGAGATCAGACTGGAAAGAAATAAAGTCAGTTAGATTTCTTAAAAAAAAAGATTTTTAACTGAACATTGAAGCTATCCAAATGATATACAACTGCATCTAGGAATACAAGGAAATATGGAAACACTGCTGTGTTTCTATGTATAGTGCACATTTAACACCCCCAAAGAAAAAGCCTATCAACCTAGTTGGTTCCTTGTTCAAATAGTGGGACAAGGTTTATCTACATCTCCAGAATTAATTTGCTCAAATTCATAACCAATAACTTGATGTGCAGTACTGCATGTCCCTACATGTTTAAGTTATACAAATAAAGGAAAATATTAAAAGACTTATCTAGTACAAAAAGTACCAGCTGGTCTGATGCTCCTGAGGGAGAGTTTCCTTTAGATAGCAATTTAAGTCATTGACTTGAAATCTTATTAATTTTGACTGAAAATGTGGAAAATTTTAACATTGAAAACTATTTAGACAAATAGGAAAGCTGTCAGTAGAACCAGGTTAACATTCAGTGCAAGTTGAATGCAATTGAGAACCCAATTATAATTTCATCCAGTTGGATTTTTGCCAATGTTTAAGCAGGATTTATGCATGGGCTTTTGCAAGGGAGGGTAGCAGGGTAACTGCATAAACATACATAGTATGTACTGATTGCATGTATTTGGGCAGAAGTGCATAAATTGTTTCCAACACCAGCTATCAAACTCAGTATAGCTGAGATCTCAATGAAATTCTCCTTAACTGCAGATGTCAGGTGCACATTTGGGGCATTCCCATCTTCACATTTATTTGCAGATGCTACCTTCTCTACTTAATATCCCTTTTCAACAGCACCTGCTTCTCCATACAGACATCGAAAGCCATCCTGGACAACACCTTCTAACCAGGTGTTCTGTTGCTGCTCACCTCCACCACTTAACTTTATCTGGCATATTTTACCCCCTTTTAAAATAAAAGCATTGTAACATGAACAAAGTCCCCAGAGACACCGAAGCTAGTGGATACAGAAGTGTTTATTCAACACAACCAGACTCTGTGGAGGAGGCATGTTCAGCCCAGTATTACATACATCTTATATGGCTAAAAGACCAATTCTAGTTACAAAGTACCTACATTGCTTGCTTTGAATTACATACCAATTTTCACACCACCTTTATACCTACACTCCAGGCACCCAAAATGAACGTTAATCAACTTTGTGTGATTTTCAATTAACTGGTGCCCACAGCTCCAGGAAAACTATTAAATTGAATCTACAATCAGGTCTAAAGATGGTTATATGGTAAAATATCAACTTCAACAACCCAATGCCAGAATACACCCCAACAGTCAGCAAAGTACCAGCATGTTCTTGTACCTTATTGGTCTTCTCAGTAGCTGTAACACTGGTTTACCTTGTACCATCTCAATGCAATGTGCAATGGCCTGATCTGGCTTTTCACACCTTAGTGCATAGGAATACACCAGCTCTAAAAATTCATGATCACGAAAGGATAATGGTATCACACAAGCTCCATTTAGCCTGCATCTTCTAAGACAGAGGTCCCCAACATCTTTTTAAAAACCACAGACCAACAGCATTCAGCAACAGGTCCACGAGAACCCCTGTTCCAAGAGTGGCTTCCATGAAGATTTTTGGTGGACAGCAGTTTAGACAAAGGTAGCTTATGGATGTCTTGGGGCAGCATTATAATTAATGTGCCCATGGTTTTTTTTTGGCATTGAGACTGGAGGTCAATTTAATTTCATGCCAGAAGTTGACCCTGAACCCAACCTAGTCCCTCCGAGGCACTTACCTCAGAGTCTGAAGAGTCAATGCTGTCAGAATCCACGTGGAAGGAGTCAACATGGCGGACAACTGGGCCTGCACCTGCTGCAGAGGCACACGTAGTCTGAGTGCTGCGGACTCAGCTGACCCGGTCGCCATGCTGATTTCATCCACCCTGGCCTGTAGAAGTACCTGCACAGGAAAGGAAAAAGCCTTAGTCATGCCACTAAACATTAAAAGTTACCCATTTGCACAGCATTTTTAATAGTACGTAACAGTTCAGTACAGACCTCCAGCCCATGTTCCGCTAACCTTTCAACCTACTCCAACATTAATCTAACCTTGATGGACATAGCCTCCATTTTACTATCACCCATGTGCCATCTTAGTTTAAGTGTTCTTAATGCTGCATATTAACCATTTCTGCACTGGAAAAAAGTTACTGGCTGTCCACTACCTACATCTTCTACACAAATGAACTAAAAAAAAAAATCCTGAACTATACAGCTCAATTAAAACATTTAGCACTAAGATGCACAAAAACTACTAAAAGCTTGGCCAAAAATCCTGTTTCTCATCAAAAAGGAGACTGGAGTAGTTGGCAAGTTTAAGAATTTGTTCCAAATGGCTACCAAAATGCAGTACAAGATTTGGCAGGATATTTACACTCTAGTCTCACAGATGAATGTCACTTCAGTGTGGCACTAGATTCTGGATTTCAATGCTTCATTCTCATAGTATAGTCTCCCTGTACTCAAACTTTCATGTCCTTGCTCAACTTGCTTCCCTTGGGAATCAGTTGGACTATTCACGATTCTTAAGTACAGAGATGTCAGGGGCAAGTTGTTGTTGCTGTTTTTTTAAAAAAAATAGTGCTGAGAGCGTGTGATGGGCTGCCAGCAATGATGGAGGAGGTGCATACAATAGGGTCTTTTAAGAGACTCCTGGATAGGTACATGGAGCTTAGAAAAATAGAGGGCTATGGGTAACCCCTAGGTAATTTCTAAGACAAGGACATGTTCTACACAGCTTTATGGGCTGAAGGGCCCATATTGTGCTGTAGGTTTCTCTTTTTTTAAAATCCTATCTACTCAATTAAAATATCAACAGAGCCATACAAGATCAATGAGAACAAGGCAATTGAACAGAATGCAGTGCAACACTGCACAGCACCAGCAACCGGGATCCAATTCTGCCACTCTAGGGAGTTTGTAATGCTCCCTGTGACCTCATGGTTTCCTCCAAGTTCTCTGGCTTCCTATCATTTCTCAAAGATTGAGGTTAGTGGTTAATTGGCCACATGGGTGTAACCAGGTTCACCTGACTGGAAGGGCCAGTTACCATGCTGTATCTCTAGATAAGAGACTTTAGAACTATTGGAACAAATTGAAAACCCAACTCTTGGGGAAATTGATCTTCTATTTAAATGTAGTGAGGCCTCATTACATCCCGAGCATAGAGGGGAATGTGGTGCAAATGGGCAGATATGGATATCAGGGGAGCTCAGAATCAAAGGCCATCTGTTAAACTGGAGTAAACAGATGAACATTTTATTTGGAGATTAAGTGGATGGTGAAGAGTAGTTGAGAATCAGGAATCTATAGTCGAGGGATATGGTAATGTGTATGAAATCTTGATTCATATTTGATATCTACAGTTCTAAACTATAGTGTCAGATACATTATTCCAAGCAACTTACAAGTTTTGACCACGTCAATGGCTCTGTACAGCTGGTATGAAGGGTGATGGACAGTAAGCAACACTTCAACAGAAATAACCTAAAAATATTTGTCAAAAGGGGCTTAAAAATTGATTGTTCTGGTATTTTATGTAAATGACTCATTCTGGAAGTTAGCAAGAAGCTACGCCACAGGTATGAAAAAGCATTGGCAAGTACAGATATGCAAATCACTTTCCTGGATGTCCATTTAGCAGTCATTAGATTTCAGACAGCTACCTTCCAGCAGCTCTCTAGAACATAGGCTAAAAATTAATACACTACTCTCCTGGGACTAAACACAGCTGTGCCAAATGAGTGGGCAATACATTAGCCAACCCTCCTGTTGAGAAGGGACACAAGTTCTCAATACCTTCTCCTTTTCTGTATCGAGAACTTCCATTCCCAGTCTCTGCCGGAGTTCTTGATTCTCTGTTAGTAGACTGTGCGTCTTCTCATGCAGAAGTCTGTTCTCAATTAGCAGTTTTTGATTCTAGAGGCAAATAAATTAATTTTAAAACCCACAGCTAATATAAACTTCATTAAAACTGCACATGAAATCTCCAGAATCCTTGGTGAGAACTCCTTGAAATATGGTTTAGGTGTCTAGTTGGGAGATTTCTCTCACCCCCTCCCGCCATCAAGCTCCTCCCTGGAGCGACACGCAAAGTTTTCCCCATTGTATTTAGACCAACTTCGATTAACTTTAGCGGAGGTAGACCATCGACCCATGCCGGCTGTAGCGTGCAGCTGGATGGCGGCCAGAGGCAACAAACGGCCTGAACCGTAGCGGGAGCGACGCCAGCCGCTTACCTCGGATTCCATCTCCGACACCTGCTCCTCCAGTTCGGACATGCGAGCTTTCTTCCTGTCCCGGGCCGTCTGCGCCGCCACTCGGTTTTTCAGCTTCCTTTTACAAGGACAAACCCATCGTTAGCTCACTGCTGCACCCGAGGTGGAACGCAGAATAGTCGCCAGAAATCTTTTAAATACGTTTTAAGAACGAGCTTGTGATCCAAAAAGCAGTGATGGGACAATGGAGACAGACATGGCGAGCGAGGGACTGGGATGGCGTTGCGCAAGCCCCGGCTGAATTGCCACGCAGGCATTAAAGAGACAGACATTACAGGGATAAACCAGAGCCTAGTTCAGCGCCAAGCTGGCGATTCCCCCCATATTGCAACTTATTCCACTCATGTGTAGGTGCAACTCCTTTGTAAGTTGCCCCCTGACAGCCGGCTCCGTGCGCGGACAGCGGGCAAAAAGGGGAGGCACGCTTTGCCCGACTTCTTACCTCCGTAGCGCTTTCTCCTCCGGGCTCAGGTGGGTCAGCCGCTGCCTCTTGCGCTGAGGGTGGCCGGCGGCAGCCGACGGCAGGGAATGACCGTGCGGCGAGCCGCCCTGGGCGGGGTACACCACCGACACATGCCGGCTGACCTCCGGCCCCTTTTGCTTCCCTCCCGGGATCAGCAGGACCTTGGCCGAGCCCGCCGGCGTCACCACCACCATCGCCGAACTGTGTGGGGATCGGGAGTCGGGATAACAACCGGCGACCCGAATAGTCGCCAAGACAGTCTGTTCGCACCCTGCGATCCTGGGGCAATTTCAATGCAACGTGTTTAAATACCATTGGCGGAACAGCCGGCTCGCTGCCGTCTGATTGGTCCCAGCACAGATGTAATGATGAAAGCAAAGGCTCAGATGGCGTCAGACCTTGTTTGTTGAAGGACTACCAATCTACACAAGCAAATGTACATATAATCACCGTGTAGAATAATATTTAATGATGCAGCCTTGCATACACACATACATTTATAACTACTAATAATATATAATCCCAACTTTACTGTAAGGATGATACATTTTTTCATTAGATAAGTGTGCAAATATATGTCACAGATCAATAACAATAAATTCAGAATTTTACGTATTTTCTGCATAATGGTTTTATATGAAAAGATCATTTTATATATCTATATATTTTGTGTAAAGTTCTGGAAGTTTCCAGAGTGATATTTAAATAGATTAAACAGTCGGCACAAATTGTCTGCCAAAGCTCGTGTTCAATGTTCTGTGCCCTGACGGTGGTCAGAATGATTCAATCGCCTGTAAGATAAGTATTTTCACTCCACTGCCGACTTTGGTCAGAACACTATTCAGCATTTCCTCAGTAGCCCGGGATGTTGCATCATCCACTGCATTTCCATCGGCGGCATTTTAATACTAATTTCAAGCGTGGTAAGATCTGCCAAACGGTATTTGTATTCTAAATTAAAAGGCTGGGATATATAGCTGCATACTACTTGCGCCGGCGCTTCACTAAATTTATCAAAAATGTCTGCGCATTTTCTGAGTGGTCAGTGGTTGAAAACACAACTCCACTTGTTGAGCTGTTCCCTTAGAACCGAGAAGCCGTGCGTAACTTGAAACTACCATATGGTTACGTCCAGTTCCACCTCGCCACACAAAAACAGACCGAGAGTATTCCGTATGGAATCGCTCCTTTTGCGTTGACTGACTCCAAATGTGCCAAATAAAGTCAAAGACAAGTTTATTGCCTTAAGCACAAGCACATGTGTGAACAGGTGCGACGAGAAACTTACAGCGACACCAGGGACACATGGCATCATATAAGCAGCATTCACAAGAAAAACAAATTAAACGTAAGTTATGCACAAAGTTTACAACAAAGAGCAGAATTGGAACATAAAGTTTAATTTTAGTACAAAATAGTCAAAGTGTTGTTAAACTCTGGTGATTAAGACTGTGCTGGTTGGTTCAAGAACAGAATAGTTGAAGCTGTAGATAGTACTGATGTTTGGGGGGGGTGGGGGGAAATAGTCCATCATGTATTGGGCTGACTCCGTAACTCAGCTTCTTCTGTTTCAGTGCATTTGAAACACCCTCATACAGCCAGTCAGGGGACTTACAATGGTACATTTGTAGGTTTGTTAGAGTGCTGAGTGACATGCCAAACCTCCTGAACTTCCTAAAGAAGTAAAGGGGCTGGTACCCCTTCCTTGCAATTGGTTGCATCAATATGCTGGGTCCAGGACAGAGCATTAGGTATGTTAATACCCAGGAATTTAAAGCTGCTGCTCCCCTTCACAGCTGATTCCACCCCCCCCCCCCCATGCAGAATGATGTACATTCAGCCTCCTTCGTCTTCCTGAAGTCAACAATCTGATCTTTCGTTTACCTGATCCTGATTTCTGTTGCTGCAACACTCAGACGGGGATCCTACTTTACGCAAGCATCACCACCTATAATCTATCCAACAACAACTGGTGAATCTCTACATTGCATGAGAGCTGTGCTTTGCCACATGCGTATCGAGATTCCAAGAGGGGGCATTGTACAAAAATTGGTTAGAGAGATGTTACCTTTTCCTTGTGCTCTGATGCAATGCTGATGTCAACAGTCCTATCCGGATGATAGTATGGAACAGGCCATTTGACCCAGCACCTCGAAGCCGACCAACGGACATCCATCCCAATTAATGCCATTTTTCAGCAATTGATCCGCAGTCTTCTACGCCTGGGCAACTCTAGTGTTGGGTCTTAACACATTTTAGATGCTGTCAGGGACTCTGCTTCCACCACTCAGTGTATTCCAGAAACTTGCCACACTTTGAGTGAAACAAGACATCTTCAGTTCCCTTCAAAGACTTAAGGCAAGGACCATTAGTTTATGTACTCTGGTTTTACTCATCTACATCCCTCAGCATTTCATAACTCTCAAACGTGCCTCTCTTAACCTCTGAGGAAACAGACTTTGCCTCTCCAGTGTCTCAGCAGTTCTCAGTGCTAATGGTAAAACACCTCTCTCAACCATTTCCACACCGTGGACTTCACTAGCACTTCTTGTGAATTAACACTATGGACAGGTCCAAGAGCACTCTGTGAATGTGGGGCAGAAGGGTAAGGAAAGTTTATAGAAATAGATTGAGCCCCTACCATGAGCTCCCAGTCTCAACAGCCAAGACCATAAGCTCAGAGTGTGTTCAATGTAGATACACATACATTATGTAGCATGTAAGTAACTTCAGCACTGTCAGTCCCAAGCCTGGCTGAGAAAGGAGGGCTAGGCATGGGGCTAGCAAAGCCATCCCATTAAAAACCCAGAATTGCAGATTTACCAAAAGAAGCACCAAAGACCTCATCCCTGGCCTTCCCCGAGACACCAGGGAACAACTTGAAAAATTGGCCCAGGACAGCGGACAGCAAGCTGCTGTTGGCAGCCTAAGCCCCAGCGGGGGTGATGGGCCCAAGAAGAATGTGAGTAGATTTGTTGAAGGCCCAAAAGCCTTTGAAAGATCATTGCAACAAAGAAAATTCACAGCACAGAACAAGTCCACTCTGCCCATCATGTGGTGCTGGTAGAGAAATTTACTTAACTCATCCCACTTTCCTTCAGTTGTTCAGTAGCCTTGCACATCATGGCTGTTCAAGTTGCAGATCCTACCATCCACTGGGTGAAATAATGTTTCCTCTTCTGTTCCCTTGCCCTTCAATCAACTACCTTAAATTGATGCTCCATGATTCTTGACCCTGTGCAAACAGAAATAGGTCCCTCATTACTTTCTGTATCTCAGTTGACTCCTCAAAGTCTCTTGTGCCCCAAAGAAGACATCCTGACTTTTCAAGTCTAAATAATAAATAAAATTTTCCACTGCTGGCAATACACTCCTAAATATCCCCTACTTCCTCTATAGTGCAATCACATCTTTCATGTAATGTGTCAAGCAGACAACACTCAAAGTGTAGCCTAGTTACATGTGCAGTGTATTTTCTTCACATTTGTCTGAGAGCATCACAGTATGTTGCAAAGCTGTGCAACTTGCTTGAATATGCCAGTTGCAAGGGAATTGCTCAAATGGTTCACTGTACAGTACGCACCTGTTACACAAGCATGGCAGTGGGCAAACTCAATAGCTGAACACAGGCACGGAGGCCATCAGGAGGCATTATTGACATACCCAGCATGGAATCAGTATCGAGGAGGATTGTTGGACCTTGAACTGGCAGTCCTTAGAACCATGAAACAAGGTTACTCACGCCAGAGTCATCCAACAAACTGGCAGCTCCTTGGTGTGATCACAGTGTTTTTATCCTGCATTTTCTGATGAAAGGCAGGTGTGTGTAATTAGTGGAACCTGGGAATGATTGGAAACTAAACGAGGGAATTGAGGCCCAATTCCTGAGGTAAGCAGACAGGTGGGGGATTTCCAGAAGGGACCATGACAATACCACTATTCCATACAAAACCTAGAGATAAATTGCTGAACTATACTGTATATGCCATCTCCTTTCCCCTTTAAATGTTAGTTTTACACTGCAAGACTACTGTATATTTTAAAGCTCAACAGTTTAATGTAAGTGCAACAAAAAGAAATCAAAATAACTGTACTCACCATTTTAAAAAGGATGCTGCTGCTTTTTAGTCGATTTACACATGCAGTACCCTTACACAGACACCTTGCCTTTTCACACTCACCCTGCATTACACTTGAAATATAATTCCAACTTACATTCTTGCTTAATATCCTTAGAAATTTTTGCCTGCTGCATGTGAATTCCAGATGCATAAATATTGGATAAAGAAGACTTTGAAATGTAGAGTTTTAGCATAACCCCACACACCCCTACCTCCTTTTATATTCTGTGCATCAAATGGTCAGCAGGAGTGCATCCCTCAATGCCCCTTTAACCAACTTCTTGACTAAACTGCAATCTTCAAGATTGTTTGTTTATTCCGAGGATCCTCTGCTACCACTATATCTCCACATTTATTAAATATTCCTTTGTCTTGTCATATCCACTGTCCCTTCCCCTTGCATTAGTGCACAATTCTCTGGTTTAAGCTTCAATTGCTGTTTTCTTGTCCAACTAATTAGATTTAGCAAGTCTTCACGAACTCTTCATGTCCATTATTTTAGGACTAATTTATGCATGCATGTACTTATTTATCCATCTATCTATTTATTTGCTTACTTAATTTTTCAGTGCAGAATAGGCCCTACGAGCCCACCCAGCATTTCCCCAATTTAATCTGAACCTAATCACAGGACAACTTGCAATGACCAATTAACCTACCAATGGGACTGTGGGAGGAACCCAGAGAACCGAGAGGAAACCCACGTGGTCACAGAGAGAAAGTACAAACTCCTTACAGGCAGTGGCAGGAATTAAACCCAGTTCGCCTGAAATGTAAAGCATTGTGCTAACCACTAGATTACAGTACCGTGCCTTTTATATAACATAAATATGTTATACAAAAGGCAAGGGCTGTGTACTGAACCCTGTTAAACCATCCAATCTTTACCTCCTTCTACTGAGCCAGTTTTGGATCCAAATACTTCAACAAGCGCAACAGAGGGAGGGAGAGCAGCTGCCTCACTGTTCAATTGTTCTGGATTCAATCCTAACCTCGGCTGCTGTCTGCATGGAGTTTGCATGTTCTCCCTATGACTGCATGGGTTTCGTTTGAGTACTCCTGCTTTCTCCATATCCTAAAGAAATGTAGGTTGCTTGGTAGATTAATTGACCACTGCAAATTGCCCCCAGTGTAGATGGATCGTAAACCAGATGGAGCTGGGAAGAGAACAAGTTACAGGGAATTAGTGAGGAATAAGAGAAATAAGATTGTCACCTGGCATAGATACAAGGGCCTGACTAGTCTCCCTCTATGTCCTAAGAAGCTAAGATATTGCTTCCTCTTCCTGGATCACCCATGATTTTATTTACTGATAACTGAACCTTATCAAAAGTCTTGATACAATCCATAAAGGCCTTAAATGCACTGCTCTCACTGACAAAGGATTCAGTGAAGTCAACCTTCCCTTAACAAATCGAATGATGCCTAATTGTCCTTGGATATTTCTAAAAGAAGTTAAAATGCAACATGAAGAGTGAAGTACATACAACTTTATAGTTTAGAAATGGAAACCATATGTCCAAATCAACAGAGTGATTTATTACATTGATATGAAATTGCCAGGATTAATTTGCTTGTGTGACCGTGGCACAGTGGAAGAGAGGATCTGAGTTTACATCACATGCGTTGTAACAAAATACTGGAGTGTTTGAGTCATCATGGTGGTAGTTTTATCTCTTTCAAAATAGAATGCTTATTAACAAATTTAGGCCATGTGGTGGAGATCTACGGCATCTTAATCAATTGATCTAAGAATTAAAGAGAGAAGGAAAAAGAAATTACAACTATTTCCAATACAGAAAAAAAAATCTCCTCAAAAATGCTGTGGAGGCTATGTGTGTTATTAGGGACAGTACTGTCATTGACATCCATGGCATTGGGTCACTAAGCTTGATTGACAGAGCAATTAGCCAATCATTTTCATCCTAGGTTATAAAAGCACTCATACTTCATGTCAACTTTTCAAAATGCTCTATTGTCTTATAATTAAAAGACCCTATAGTACTTTACATTGGAAATTGTGTTTCTTCATACTGCAGATGCGATAACACTTTAAAGTATTTGATATACTGTAGATCATTTTGTGAAGTCCTAATGAGTCAGGTGCTGTATAAAAACAACTTGCTTTGCCCGTGAGTTTATCCATTCACAAGCGATTTGGTTGAGTGGCAGCTTAAAAGAATAAATTGTCGATAATTGGTCTACAATTATTCCAATAATTTGCCTAACTCTTTAACTAAAGGAGAAAGCAATTGTTATTGTTGTTCCAATCTCCCACCATAAGTTTAGCAATAAAATTCATTCTAAAGAGAATTACGACTTAATACATGAACTTGACATTATTGTTAGAGTCTTCTATGAGCCCTACGTATAAGTTGTATTTAGCAATTTTATCAGCTTTTCCTGGATGGAAGAGACATGGGGTCAGGAGTTCTCAACCTTTTTTATGCCTTGGGTCCCTAACATTAATTGAGGTTTCCGTGGGAACCACTGCATTAGATGAAGTGTATGTGTTCACTTTAGTGAATTTTTTTAGCTTTGGAGTCAGAGATGTCTATCCATAGAAGATTCAAATATTCAAAGATTCAATGTATATTTATTATCAAAGCATGTATAAATTATACAGTCTTGCAATTTGTCTGCTCACAGGCAGTCACAAAGCAAGAAACCCAGAAGAACCCAATTTTTTAAAAAAAGACCAACATGCAATGCGCAGGAAAAAGAGGGGAAAAAAAACACAAATCAGGCAAAGAATCGAAGCGAGCAACAGGATTCCGAACCAGATTGAGTCCTGAAATCCGAACCCCCGGAGCAGCCCTGAGTAAGGCCAAGCCTCGGTCTCAGTCCATCATGTTATCGGGCCAAATCGTCATGAAGCTCGAAGACACAAAGTACAGCAGCCGGGGAAGTCTCACAGCCTCTGCATCACACAGAGAGGAGTGAAGATTGTGGGAGAGCAAGCGAAATTGCCCTGACCCTCGCCACTGCTCCCAACACCCTGCCATTCCAGTCAATCTGGGACAGCATTTAAATTGCCCAAACAGTGGATCGTGCCTCGCATTAGGATCTGGGACAGCATTTAAATTGGCCAAACAGTGGATCGTGCCTCGCATTAGGATCTGGGACAGCATTTAAATTGGCCAAACAGTGGATCGTGCCTCGCATTAGGATCCGGGCCCTGCTACAGTGAACCACTCCAGGTCTAAACATTGCCACCTAGCCCAAAGCCACTCTCAACCTCTCCAAATCGGCTTGGTACTTAGGGCAACCTAATTTCACACCTGGTTAACTGGACGGGCATCAAAACTCCTCTGCCTGGCCTCCTCCTCTCTGAATTGCTCACTCCAACTCCATCTGGGTTGACTTTGCAATGCACCAGCATGGCTCATCCCTTAAATTCACTTCAACTTCGCTCACCTCCTTATTGCTTGCAGTAACAGTTTATCATGATTTACTTCAGAAAAGATGCTATTAATAATGCTTTTTAGTCAGATTTCTTGCCTTTCAAACTACCTGTACGCTGTTGCTCACCTTCAGTAGCGCCATCTTAAGAAGGAGTATAGAAGCTTCCTAACCATCAGGATTACCAAAGAGATCTGCAGTGAATTTGATATTTTTAAGGCCGATCACACCAACAACAGAAGCACAATGTTCAGTGCACAGCAAAGGTTCAGAAACAATAGTGTAAGGAGTAGTCAGATAATTTAATAGACTGAGTGTCAACCGTGCAACACTGAATGCCAACACTAAAAGGCACCTTTCATCTCTGCCGGAGAGCAGGGACAAGACACAGTAGCACTGCCAGTGGATCTGCGATCCCACAGCACCAGTGACCTGGGTTCAATCCTGAACTCTAATCCTGTCTGTGTGGACTTTGTACATTCTGTCTGTGACCTTGTGGGCTTTGTCCTGGATACTCTGGTTTCCTCCTAAACCCCAAAGATGCATGAGTTAGTGGGGTTATTGGCCATTGCAAAATTGGCTCTGGCATAATATGAAATGGTCAAATCTAGGGAGTGTTGATGAGAATGTGTGAAGAGGTTAAGCGATGGAGAGAAAGTTGTAGGGTATTAGGATTGCTCTGTGAGCCAGCACAGACTTGCTGGGTCAAGTTGTCTCCTTTTATATGTAAGGAGATATGATCACAAGTAAAGGGCAACTTCTCCATTGGTGCAGATTTCTGTTGATAATACACTAAAGTACCAGACCTGGTTGCGAGCCAAGTTTTTGATGTAATGATTGAAACCCCAACCTTTAAGCTCATATTATAACTTAATAAACCTTTCTTTAGGTAATAAGATGACCAGTGGTTTAGTGGCATCAGCACCAGACTTTGAGGTGAATGGTCCTGGGTTTGAATCCAGTCGGCACCTTGCATGATTTTTATTCAAACTAGTAACTCGGTCTTGTAAAAAACAAACAAATGCTATGGAAACAGCAAACATGCCACCCTACGTGCCAGAAGGCATGAAAAGGAACAAAATTTTAGGTAATAAGATGTAACCCAATATGGAGAAGTATCAATATGCAACACCAGCATGGTAATACACAATTTTATGAGGAGCATTTTAAGAAGAGTTTGAGCCCTATAGCTAGGATTGGAGATGGGCATGCTAGAGCGATTTTTGGGTATAGCACATTTATATTTAGCAAACAACTTTGGCTACCAGTCTTCACATCTGAATATGTATTGTGGATTTAATTTGGAGTGCTGCTCCAAATTAATGGGTTCCTAAATGCTGTGAATGTCAGGCTAGTTAATTGCTAGTTAATATTCATTTGGATGACTGTGGTGTGGGTGCAGATTAGGAGGTGTGAAGTTTGTACCTAGTTTCAAAGAAAGCATTGTCAATACATTGTAAATATGGAATTGTCCTTTGATGTTTAGTACGTAAAATATCGAGCTCTATGTTGGACCAGCCAGACCCTTTGACTGAAAATGTCTCCATATCACAAACAAGAGAAAATCTGCAGATGCTGGAAATCCGAACACCACGCATAAAATGCTGGAGGAACTCAGCAGGCCAGGCAACATCAATGGAAAAAAAGTACAGTCAATGTTTCAGGCCGAAACCCTTCAGCAGGACTGGAGAAAAAAACTGAGGAGTAGAATTAAAACCTGGGGGGAGGGAAGAGAGAAACATCAGATGATGCCTGTTGTACCTTATTTAATCAGATAAAGAAGCTGCTTCGTATATACCAGATCTTTCCTCCGGTTACTTCATTCACCAAACAACAGGCATACAGTGGGAGATAATTTAATTTGTTCTGCTTGGGTACAGATTCTATTGCTGCGATTTGCTTTGTGTTTCCATATATTTGCATTTCAGTTAAGTTAGCAAAGTTAGGTGTTTGCAAATCCTGCACTTTACAGATGCATGGCCAGTTATCAGAAATGTCAGATGTGCAAGAATAGCTTTAACAATGACCTCCTTGATCAGCAACCTGGAAGACTTGTGGTTCAGACTAATTATGTACAATGATGTTTCAGTGCTCACTCACTGCAAGAGTTGGGAAAAAGAGCTTAGTCTGCTGGGCAGTAGTTGGACAGAAACCTGATCTGTTTCCCATGGGGAGAGGAGGCAATTTGCTGAGTTGTTCTTATCCACTTCTTCTCAGCTGCTGCGCACATTGTGGGCTCAGGAAGTCTGGCACGTAGCTCACACTATTGTGCTCCTAGCTTCAGCAGCTTTACTACTTGAGGAATGGGGTGGCGCAGTAGTGTAGTGGTTCGTGTAAAGCTATAACGCCAGTTAGTGGATCGGTCTCTGCCATTCTGCTGCATTCATCAGCTGCATGGAGAGGGGACCCCGCTGCATTGGGAACAGTTTGCTCGCCATACCCGACTGCCCTAGATTGCCTACTGGCCAGAGTATGTAGAGAGCGATAGGGTGCAAACTCCAAGGTTGACCCCAACCACCGGAGGGCCTCGATTACAGCACCAGTGACGTGGCTTGAATCCCACCACGGACTTTAAGGAGTTTGTATGTTCTCCCCTTGACTGAGTGGGCCCTCTGGTTTACTCCCACAGTCCAGAGACATTCAGGTAGTGGGGTAATTAGTAATACGGGTGTAATTGGGCCGCACAGGCACTTTAGGCTGGAAGGACCTGTTACCATGCTGTACCTTTAAATAAAAAGAATGAAATCAGAGCCATTTCATAAGCTGTTGGTAGCTGATAGCAAAACCATACATCTTTGGGACTGGATGGCACAATGGAGCCACAAGTGGAACTGTTGCCTTAGAGTCCAGGGTCATGGGTTCAATGCTGATGTCCAATGCTCTCTCTTAAGTTTGCATATTCTCTCATGACTGTGTGGGTTCCCTTAGGTCAGGGGTCGGCAACCCACGGCTCTGGAGCCGCATGCGACTCTTTGATCTCTGTGCTGCGGCTCCCCGTGGTTTGTTAGTTTTTGAAATGTAATTCGAAATTTGAAGATTATGGTGATCTTGTACAATCTAAAAACGTTGTGGAGACCCCATTTCCTGGCACATCCGAACCGGCTCACAATTAGCCACCGTTCCGGCTAAGGGAGATAGCCTATGGGGGTTTGTGAGTACGTGTCTTTTGGAGCATCCGCCCCCTCGGGGATGGGTTGAGGGAGGCTTTAAAGCAAGGCTGTTTAGTTCGAATAAAGTTACCTTTGACTGCAGTGTCTTTATTTTAGCGCTGCATGTAGCGCTACACCGCTACAACTTGTTTTTTATCACTATTAATATACGTCACCACTGCCAATGCCCGACACCCGCCAGTGCGCGCTTTCTTTTAATTCTTCGATCCAAGGTAGGCTACCTATGGAGTAACCTTCAACCCAACGTCTTTTTTTCGGAGTTCAAAATGTTTTTGTTGCATGCAGAAATGTAATTTTGTTTTCTCTGCAGGAGTTCATCAATTTCATAAATGCAACACATTATAGTTTGTTTATACGTAGCATAAAGGCAAAAAAAACATTGTATGCAGTGTTATTTCATTTTAAATGTCAAACGTGTTCTGTGGCTCCCAGTGTTTTCTTTTCTGTGGGAAATGGGTCCATATTGGCTCTTTCAGTGGTAAACGTTGCCGACCCCTGCCTTAGGTGCTCCAGTTTCCTCACACGTCCAAAGATGTGTGGCTTGGTAGGCTAAATGGCCACTGGAAATAGCCCCTAGTATATAGGTGAGAAACTTCATCAAAGACCTTCCCAAGCCTGGTTGAAGTATGAGCAAGGTTGGGCTTGGGGCTAACCACCTTATCCTGTTCCAAAAGCTACAGAAACAGCTCATCCCTAGAAGAGGAAGGGTCTTTGCTGAGAAGATTTAAAATGGGCTATACCTGGAGACAACTTAAAAGAGACAACTTAAAAGACTGTCCCAGGGCAGAAGGCAGCCTGTACTACACTAGGAGTGAGAGGCTTAAGTAAATAAGTAAGTGTCAGTAAGTGCTAAAATCTACAGGAAGTTGAAAATAATGTGAGGAGAATAGATTAGAGGGAAAATTAATTGAAAATTATATGACTTTGTGTACCAACATAGTGGCTTCCTCTGTGTTGTCAAGAAACATGGTAATAAAAGGAGATTCAAAGTATAAAGTTCAAAGTGACATTTGTTATCAGAGTACATACATATCACCACATGGAACCTTGAGATGCTTTATCTGCGGGCATACTTATCAAATCTATAGAACAGTAACTGTAAGCAGGATCTGTAAACTGTAAACAAACTGTGCAACCACAGATACTAAATGATTAGCAATAAGTAATCAGCATGAAATAACAAGATAAAAGAGTCCTGAAATGAGTGTCATTATCCCCTTTTTTTCAAGGGGCTGATGGTTGAGGGGTAGTAACTGTTCTTGAACCGGGTGGTACGAGTCCTGAGGCTCTTGTACCTTCCATCTGATGGCAACAGCAAGAAAAGATCATGGCCTGGGTGGTGAAAGTAGAAAGTTCAAAATAAGTGTATTATCAAAGTGTGTACCTGTCCCCATGCACTGCTGCGAGGTACATTCAAGTGAAATTCGTCATTTCCATTAACAACCAACATACCTAAGGATGTGCTGGGGCAACCTGGAGATGTTGCCACATCCAAATGTTATTAGTCATTAAATTCATATGTTTCCAGCATAACATAAAAAGGCAAAACATCATAAGCGAAAACCTAAGTTTGCTTATTTCATTATCAGGTATTCAGTAAACGGTAACTTCTCCCTTCGCCTGCAAACCCTTCCCAATCCTGGCACTCCTGTGCTAATTCGCCACATGGGAAAACATCTGCAGTGGATTCCTGACAGGTAACACTTCAGAGTTGAAACTGCTTACTACCAATCCTGTATCGTTAATGAATTAATGGTTTGACAACCAGCTTCACCCGAAAACAAAGTCAATTTGCTCAGAAAGCACCGTTCACTAAAAAAGAGTGAGGAAAAATATTAGAGCAACCTACAATAATTTTGTATTTTTCCCAGATAATAACAGTGAGGATAGCTGTGCACTAATTAAGAGTACAAATTCATTCTTAGTCATTGTTAAAATTGCTTGACAGGAGCTTTATGCAGTCATCTTGACACTGGTTGGACATATCATGACCACTTGAAATTTCTTATCACTTTAAACCTCCAGCAACTTTGTGCTCAGCTCCCCAGGCAGCTGGCTGGAGTCTAGGTTCTGAAAAATCCTCTGTTAGCCTCTTCCCCTCTCTACAGTTCTCTGATTTTTCAAGAAACCTAACAAAACATAACCTCTTTGACATGTGCTTACAACTCCTTATTCACAACATTGCTTTGATAGCACTATCTTCAGATAGTTAATTATTATTAAGCTACTGTATACATACAATGTGCAAAGATCTAGGGAGCTCTATGCTGCGTTCTGACAAAAATATACCCTTCAACCAACATTACCAACGTGGATCAAACAATAATGATTTAATTGCAAAATGACGTACATAAATGACTGTGATTGAAAGAATTAAGTTTGATGAAGTTGGTCTAGGTTATGCCTAGTTCATGCAAGAGTATAGTTTAATGTATTGCATTCCATTTCTCTGTTTCTTCCACTCATTCTTCCTCCCTCATACCTCATAAATAAGAATGTGATAACAGCCAAGCTGCCTTGAAGCATAATATCAGAGCAAAGAAACAGAAATAAAGAACCAAATGCAATGAAAACTTCAATAATCTGGCATATGGTTGCTTGGAAATCTTCATTGACTTGATTAAAACTCCAGGTATTCTGCCTCTACCAGGGCTTCAAGGTGAACTTCTCCCATGGACTGATTATATCAACAGTGATCAGCTGACATTGTGACAGCATTCTGCAAACTTGGTTTCAGTAACTCAAAGTTCACAGTTCAAAGTAAAGTTATAATCAAAGTACCTGCATACACATCATTATGGACGTACCGAGGCAAACGTCAGCTGTAGTTGAAGCATCAACAACCTGGTTTCTTTGTCCACAAGAAACTTCGCTGGTCTTCTAGTGTAAGATCTCTACAAGCAAATGCTGTTGACCAGAATATTCCAGGGGGCAAGACTATGTGTTGAAGGAAGCACTGAAGCTCAGTACGGCTACCTCAAAGGTTTTGTGGGGAAGGACCACGGGCTAGGGTGCTGCCACTGCTTGGCACTGAGAGGCTTCTCCGAGCTTGTGTGGTCCTGAGATCCCGAGAGCGATGCCGTCTGGAGCTATGCTCCTGGTAGGGTCACCCATGGTGGTAAGGTCGAGGGTGAGGTCACTGACAAAGAGCAATCCAACCAAGACCTCAACGGTGGAACAGGCGGACAAAGTTATTTCGAATTCAATGGCGGTGAGGCCGGATGAAGGCCACAACAAATCCACCAGCTCCAATCATCATGGTTTCCATGCCATTGGAATCAGTTGGTTGATTTGCGAAGTATCATGTGCTTCTTGTACACAACAGTGAGTACACATTAAACACGCACTGGCGTCTTTGCTCTGTGGAAACAGAACAAAGACCATAATCCTCAACCTCGAGGGATAGCCACAACGATAACTGAGAGGCTAGCCTTTCAGCCTGTCAGATATGTATGTCTTGGATATATTTATTAAGGAAGATGGATTATGATGGAGATGAGGAACAGTTATGGATTTTTTTGTTAATTTCAAAGATATACCTTATTCATAATATATACACTATAAATAATCAGGATGTGTCTTTCTCTACATGCATTGTACCATTAATTCAATACAATCTGTCAATGGCATTCCACCAGGTTGTTGATTCTGCAGGTGTCGTTCATGTTTGCCTCAGTGTGGGATGGTTATAGGTGCATCGTTTATTTGCTCTTTAATCACAGGACCCTGGGCTGAAAGGGAGTGTCATTAAGATCTATAATCAGTAAAGTATCTGAAGGGGTCAATAGGCTACAGATTTAATACACTTAGCTTCCAATGTAAGTATGGAGAGACAAAGGAAGTTGATAAACTAAAGCATGAGAGTTTCCCTTTGAAATGAAAAAGGAGCTCTTCTTCAACAATCGGAGGTCACAGAGTCAATTTAACTAACCTCTGTTTATCTCCTGACATCAACCCAAAATAAATTTCACTTGGGACAGAAGATGGTCACATGCCTCCTGTTAGCAACACCTGCTGCCTTTGATGTACAACGTTATTGTGTGTTGAGGCTTATGAAAGACTTTCTGTTGCTGACAGAATTCTGCAAATGCAACCAAGTGAAGTTAATTACTGTATTAGGCAGGTAGCTTTCGCTACAATCTTCGAATGCTGCCTACCTGTTTATTTTTGGGCTGAATTGTCAGGCAGTGTCAATTTGACTTCAGTTTAAGGCTCGCCTAATCTTTCAGAGAGTTAGACCACTTGTAAGATTAAATGAGTTCAGGACAGCAGTGACTGTGGGATTAATATGCTGTGTGATCAAGAAGTAGGAAACATGGCAAAACACTTAAATTCAACATTATTACTGCCTCTCTGTAAATTTAATTAATTTAAGTATACCTCATTTAGTCGGTTAATTCATCCCCCACATCACTAGCTTTTCAGTATGCTCATTAAAAGGATTTCATTTTTTTCTTCTCTTGCTTGTAATTGCCCTGTTCCCCTGTGCAGGAACAATGTCTCTGAGGCTTTGCTAATCCTTTCTGTTTCAGAGGCTGCTGCAGACTGCGGGAAGATTGACTTCTGAGATGTGACCCAGCTGCTGCAAACGGGTTGCAACATTTCTCTGCAGCTCCCCTGAGGTGAAGGAGGATTCACTCCACTCACTGAGTCACATCCTGCACAGGGCTTTAACATTCACTTTCAGCAGTGGATATTTATGCTGATGCTGTGGGAGAAACCATATTTGAGACTGGTGCTGCAATTGCTCACAAAATGTCTGCCACATAGAACATAGAATATTACAGCACAGTACAGGCCCTTTGGCCCACAATGTTGTGCCGACCCTTAAACCCTGCCTCCTATATAAACTCCCATCTTAAATTCCTCCATATACCTGTCTAGTAGTCTCTTAAATTTCACTAGTGTATCTGCCTCCACCACTGACTCAGGCTGTGCATTCCACGCACCAACCACTCTCTGAGTAAAAAACCTTCCTCTAACATCCCCCTTGAACTTACCTCCCCTTACCTTAAAGCCACATCCTTGTGTATTGAGCAGTGGTGCCCTGGGGAAGAGGCACTGGCTGTCAACTCTGTCTATTCCTCTTAATACCTTGTACACCTCTATCATGTCTCCTCTCATCCTCCTTCTCTCCAAAGAGTAAAGCCCTAGCTCCCTTAATCTCTGATCATAATGCATACTCTCTAAACTAGGCAGCATCCTGGTAAATCTCCTCTGTACCCTTTCCAAAGCTTCCACATCCTTCCTATACATGATAGATCTCCTCCAACCTGATGGTCATATGTAAAGCTACTGACACACATGACACGCAAAGCACTGTATGATATGCTGTCATGGCTAATCATTGGAATTTACAGCACAAATTGGAATTATAATTGTGAATGAACATTAAAGTTAAAAGCTGCAGTTTTGGGGAACTTGGACTAGCAACAGTCCAAACACGTCAAACTGAACGTCTACCTTAAGTGTTGATGATATTCCTTTGATTCACTTTGATGGGATTCACAGGATGACTTTCCTCCGAATTCATGTACTTCATACGCACCACTGTTCTCTGTCTTTAATCATTGAATTATTGAAATCCACTGTACAGATGGAGGCCACGGGCAAATGTCACTTGGCCCATCGGCCTGCAAGTAATGATTCTTTAAATGCTTAGTGCTAAATGTACTATGGGTTTCTGCTTTCACCAGTACTCCAGGCACTGAGTTCCAGTTGCCATCACTCACTGAACAAAATCATTTTTTTCAACTTTGTTCTAATCCGTTCCCCAATCAAATTCAATCTACACCACTTCTCTGCTAAAGAAAACGTGCTGCAACATGCAATTCTAGCATCTGCAGAATCTTTGTGTTTATGGAAAATGTGTTGCTCCTTTTACTTTGTACCAGTCTTGCATATTCAAATACCAACTTATACCCACTCCACTACAGATCTACTTTCCTTGGGAGCAGCATAGTAACATAATTATTGACACACCAGGAATCTTTATTGCTTATGCCGTGAGATAGATTTGGCAAAAATAGATAAATATGAATGTGAAATGCATGTATACGTAGTTGCTCTAAAGTTCCAAAAGTGAGTTTAGATCAATTGTTCACAGAAACAATGACCAAACTTGGTAATTTGTTGGAGATCTTCTCCATCTTCAAGAGAAATTCTGTGGATGTCAACAGGAAGAAGGCTCCATTGCTGTCATGGAGTTTGGTCTGTACACAATCCTATATGATCATAGGGCTGAATGGGTGGGGGGACAGGGTCAGCAGGGCGTGAATTGCTCCTCTTGCTGTCATCCCAGAAAATCCATCTCTCTGGACTATAATATGTCTTCAGCAACATGTGCTACTTAATGTCAAATCTATTTCCAATAACATAAGGCATATAAAATGAGAGTTTCCATTATGACATGGGAGATATTAAAATAACATAACTGACACATATTAATATCTTTGCCGCACAAAGTACTTCCCCAATATTCTGGCATTGTGGTTCTATAATTAAGTCTAGTGATATTTGAACAAGAAAAATATAACAAGAAAAAATGTATGAAGCATGGCCCTGATCCTGAGGATTAACTTTGTGTGATTTTGTACAGTGCCGTGCTAGACAACTCAGTCAGTCTCAGGTTATGTAAAGGTTCCATTCCCAAGGACTTTCCATAAGCCAACCTCTCCATAAGTCAGAAATGTCCCATTTTTATAGCTACACATATTGTACAGGTTTCACTTAATTGTTTCATTTAATTGAATATTCGCCCTAATACTATCCAAAACTAAACAAATGAAATAAATACCGCATTAATGAATACCACAAAATATTTTTTTTCTCTCAGATCAAGCTGGTGAAACCTGAGCTCCAGGCATAGCCAAGCATACTATTTCTCAATTGCTAGGAACCTGCGGACTATTCTAGTGGTATTTAGTATTGTGACCTTCTGAAGATTTACATAGAAATTGCCATCTAGCAAAAATTGTTTAATGCTATTGTGTAGTGTCTTTGGGATGATACCAGTTGTAGATATTACTATTGTTCCAGAGTTTTTCAAATTCTCTTTTAATTCAGCATATTGCTGGTGTTTTTCACTTGCTCATTTCTGTGTGTTTTGTGTGTTTGAAATGGCTTTATCTATTACATAAGTTGTTCTTGCTTGTTCATCCTGTGTTGTTATATATGAACAGTTGTTATGGATTGTCCAAGCTGCAATAATGGATCAGCTGGAATATAGCTTGTGGTATTCTGACTCTAAAACTGGATCAGGCTTGCACTTAGAGTAAGGTATGATTTCTTTTATGAGGTTGTATTTTAAAGCAAGGTTTTGGTGAATGAGTTTGCCACTTGTTAGTGCCTGTGTATATAATCAGATTGAGTTAAACTGCTATAGGATCCTCTAATTGGTTTGTTTCTGTTTATTCTCGGCATTTTCTACATTTGTCACCTTGAATTTGTTGTTCTTTTATGATGTATTTTTGATAATTTTGTATTAAGTGGCTCATTCTGTGTTGCCACAAGGAACACTTCTGTTTCTGGAAAGAGGTCCCTCCGAGGGCAGTAATTCAAACCAGTGGCCTCTCCAAGAAAAGCGACATAAACCAGCAGCCTCTCCGAGAACCACTTGCTCCCCTTCTCATTTGCCTCGATGTCTCAACCTCCCTCAACACTTTAATTGGCGAGAAATGTAGTCGATCATGGGCTCTCGTTTCATCTCTGAGCTTTTCCCCATGGTAGTTCATTTTTGCATTTCTCTCCTGGAGTGTTCTCAGAGGCAGCAGAGTGCTAGCTCACCCGATCAAGTGACAGACTGTAGGCCACAGGCTCCCACAGTTTCAAAAACAAAACTAAGACAAAAAGAATAAATAGAAGACATAGAAAAGGTGAACTGATTAACTATTTGGAAGATGTCGCCCAAGGAATTGTTGTTCACTGGCGACATCATTTCCAAATCCTAAACCATCTGCACCCTGGGACCTCCACTGGCTGGAAGGTTATCTGCAAGTGTCACATAACTATTATGGTCAGGAGAGCAAGTTAGAATCTGGATGTTCTTTAGCATGTGGTTCACATTCTGATTACCCAAAGCATTTCAGCTTCCACCTCCCACAAGACATTACTGTGATGGCATGCTTTGTGAAAGAGTTCAGTTCCACCATCTCTCAGCATCCAGTGCAAAGCAGTCCTCTTGCTTATTACTCCATCTACCACCATGACCCTTCACTCTCTCCACCATTTGTACAATATGGTGGCAGCATTGTGCTATCCATGATATTTACTGCAGCAACTCCTTGAAGTTTTATTGATGTACATCCTGGAGCTGAGAAGTCTATCTGCCAAGAAGGACATGGACAAACAGGGGAAATGAACACCTTCCATTTGCCATCGTCTCCATGTCATGTATCATCCTCACTTGGATAAGTATTCTGATTCTTCCAGTGAAAAGTTTGAAATTCCTTACTTAATACTACTATATGTTTACCACTATGTTTACCACAGGACTATAGTGGTACAAAAAGAATCTCTTTATCATTCCAAAGGGCAATTTAGAATGGAAACAAATTCTAGGCTGCTTGCCTCCTACCTCACATGAATAAAAAAGCACCTGAGGTAACAGGCAATACCTCTTCCTAAAAGTGATACACATCCTGAAGATGGCTGAAGATGGAGTTGGGTTCACAGTCATAGTCGATCCTCAATGACTTTCTGAGGAAAAGGTCAATAGATTGTTAGGGAACATTATGGAGTTATGATATATAGCAAATACTAATTTCAAAAACAGCCAGGCTTCAGACTTGGATGTGGATTTCAGACTGAATTTTAAATGCAGCTCTGAACAATAGTCTTCTTGGAGCTGCATAATGGGATCAATTCCAAACAAAGAAACATTCCAATTGACCTGTTTATGCGTCAATGTAGCCCAGAGTCCATGGGATTAACATTCACTTTGTGTGTCAGGAGTGTGGGCATGAAGATGGAGGTGTTCAAAAATTATATGTGATTCAAAGAAAGCATTGCAGATAGATTGTAACTATAGAATTGTCCTGCTGCTCCCTTTGATCTCTAGCATATAAAATGCCATGTAATATTGGATCAGACAGGCCTCTTCTTCCAGGAATGTCTCAAATATGATGTCTGCTGCTTGTTTTGATGAATGATAGATGATTTCTGATGATAGATGGAATAAAATTCTTTCTTTCTTTCTTTTCTTTCTAAATCTTATTATTATTAATAATATGGACAGAATACAAATGATATATTAATAAAGAAATTACAAACATACAAATTCCATTACAGATGAAAAAAGACATAAACAATAGTTACAGTATAAATGAGTTTACCAAGACATAAACCATACAGTATATGTATGAACATGATTAACATGTATAAAATTCTTAAACGGGTTAATAAATCATCTTTCTGTGCTAGTCATTCTCTTCTACAACTTAAAGTGGTTCATAGAGCTTACATTTCTAAACAGAAACTGTCCAGTTTTTATCCGAATGCTGAATAAAGACTTTTGTATCCACCAGATTCAATGTTTCTCGAGTGACTTCATTCACAGTCACAACATGGATCAGGTGCATTTGGGCTGGGTATCTCTTTATCAATTGGCATAGACTTCCTTCTATGTCAGATAGTTTTTAATATTCCAAGCTATCTGGAAGAAGTTTAAAGAGGAAGGTAAATACAATTAAAATTACACAGCATTTCAGTGGTATGTTTATAGAATATTAAGAACATCTTCCTTGTCAAATTCAGCTTACAGATATATTATCGGTTTAATTCTTAGCAGTGGTGTAGAGATAAGCAGCATTCCAATTAAAATATCATGCCTGAGACTCCTGTGGCATTGTTATCTCAAATACCAAATACTTCCCCCTAGGTAGATGGAAATTAGC
The DNA here is from genome assembly GCF_030144855.1 of Hypanus sabinus. Lineage (NCBI taxonomy): Eukaryota > Metazoa > Chordata > Chondrichthyes > Myliobatiformes > Dasyatidae > Hypanus > Hypanus sabinus. The sequence goes on from NC_082718.1 coordinate 103,712,236, forward strand.
AAGTGAGGTCCAACAGGGAAGCAATCTGTTTCAGTTAAAAAGAAATCTGCAGGTGTTATGCTTTGTAACTTCAAAACATTAAACTAATTCAAAGGCAGAAATGGAAGTCTGGAAATGCAGGTCTAACTTTGTGTTTACCTTAAGCAAGGTGCACATATCTCATGTACTTATAACCCAAAATGAATCATTTAAATAAACACAAATGCCAAATCAACCAATACTCATATTACTGAAATATTAAATGCACAACACTCCTCCCTGTTCAGCTATAAACTCCAACTCAATAGAGAATACATCGCAACTATATAAACAGTATATAATTATACAACTACTATACACAGACATCAACACCATAGGACATTTTAAATTGTCCTGTTCAGGTCTAAAGGTTTAATTGCTGCAGAAGCATTCTTACTCTTGTGGGATAACATCTTTCCTGATGGGGGAGGGGGTGGTCACTCCGTTGGTCATGTGACATTTGTCATTTGTGGCTGTGAAAAGAATCTTCGGTTCTAGCGCCTCTTCTGTGGTGATTGTCGGAGTTGACTCTGAGACTGCAGGAAGTGGTTTTGACAGCAGTAGCCTCCTCTCTTTTACTTCCTTTTTCTTCTTCTAGCTTGTGCATCTTGCTCTTGGGAAGGTGCATTTAGTTTGCTGGACTATTCTCTTATTAATCCTTCTATTGATCCCTTTGCAATCTCCTCTCTCTTTTTGGGTTCCTCATCCACAACGTCATCTGAGAAATCATCTGTTTTCGTCTTTCTATTAACTCCTTTCTTTCTGGCTTTCCATTCATGCAGAGGGGCCTAGTCCTTTTAGGCAGACAACTGCTTTTGTCACTTTCACCTTCCTCTAAGCAGCATGGTTCTTCCTTGGTCCAATACGCCTTCATGGTGTTCAGCAGAGAGACAGTCGTGGCATCGTCTGGGGGGGCTTTCAGATTTATACTAATGTAGAATATACTGACACACTCTCATCTTAACATTGCAGAAACCACAGGTAAACCACACAAATTACAACATTAACTATTTACCAGCAAGCCGAGGGGCTGAGAATTGAGAATTCATTTAAATGTCTTTCCACAGAGAATACTCGAAGGAAAAGTCTTACTTTTACCACTGACATTTAATAATGCTCTCATGAGGTCCCTTGAGATATCAGAATTGATCTTTTACATACATCTCCCTCTCCCTCTCTTCTCTCTCTCTCTGCCTCTCTCTGTCTGCTTCTTTCCTGTCTCCTCTGCCTTCTTCACTTGCTCTGTCTATAGCTGAGCTCACCTAATGGTCAAAGGGAGGACTGGGAGGCTGCTGAATCCAGCAGAGTGCCTCTAGGATGGTTATCTCTGTAACGGAGCTCTGAGCTGTTGGTGGTGGCATGTCTACCTTCATCTGGACTGGACAGAATAATGACCAATTACAGGAGTTCGTACACTGTTTATAAGGAATTTGGGGTGTAGGGGGCTCTGGATAGAGTTGGTACCTTTGATGCCGGGCAGCTGCACTCTACTTCGTAGGGTGGACGGGCCTCTGGTCCTCATCCACCTCCTACATCTCTCACACCTGCCTCCAAGTGGCATGCTCCCGGTACACCGCTTCAGTTGGCGGGCTAAACAACATGAGGGGATGGTGTTAACACGGCACGAGGGTTTCCTCCTCGTGCTCCAGTTGTGGGCTAGAAACATGGTGAATTTTGCCCAGCATAATACTTGAACCCATTGACACAAAACAATGCATTCCATTGTATGTTTTAATGTTTCAACGTATATGTGACAAATAAAGCTAATTTTAATCTCTATTTACATAATATCTGCAATACAATGAAATATTCTACGCTGCAGTCAGTAAAAACTTGATACAAAATCAACATATCAAAAGGTGAACATGAGAAAATCTGCAGATGCTGGAAATTCAAACAACAACACACACAAAATGCTGGTGGAACACAGCAGGCCAGGCAGCATCTATAGGGAGAAGCGCTGTCGACGTTTCGGGCCGAGACCCTTCGTCAGGACTAACCAAAAGGAAAGATAGTAAGAGATTTGAAAGTAGTGGGGGAAGGGGGAAATGCAAAATGATAGGAGAAGACCGGAGGGGTTGAGATGAAGCTAAGAGCTGGAAAGGTGATTGGCAAAAGTGATACAGAGCTAGAGAAGGGAAAGGAACATAGGACGGGAGACCTCAGGAGAAAGAAAGGAGGAGGGGGGGAAGCACCAAAGGGAGATGGAGAACAGGCAAACAACGAACCAAACAACCTCCTTTCTTTCTCCTGAGGCCTCCCGTCCCATGATCCTTTCCCTTCTCCAGCTTTGTATCACTTTCGCCAATCACCTTTCCAGCTCTTAGCTTCATCCCACCCCCTCCGATCTTCTCCTATCATTTTGCATTTCCCCTTCCCCCTACTACTTTCAAATCTCTTACTATCTTTCCTTTCAGTTAGTCCTGACGAAGGGTCTCAGCCCGAAATATCAACAGCGCTTCTCCCTATAGATGCTGCCTGGCCTGCTGTGTTCCACCAGCATTTTGTGTGTGTTGTTGTTTATATCAAAAGGGTTAACTCTGCTGTTCAAATATTTGGGCCGAGTGATTTATTTAAGCAAATTCCTAACAAGGTGAGAGAAATGCAAGGGCAAAGACATTTGGTGAGCAAATTCCAGAATTTGGGAACCAACGTGGGTGGAGGTGCAACTGTCAATGACAGGGAGAAGGCAATGAGGAATACACAAGGGTCCCAAACTGAAAGGAGCAAAGATTTTGGGATCCTATAAGGCAAAAGAAGGTTACTAGGACCTGGAGAGGCTGAAGATATGGCGGGATCGGTAAACAAAAATATTATGATATTATGTGAAGTTACATAAAATATATTGCTTAACAAAACAAGAAAACCAGACACCCAAAGTAAAAAATGAGCTGCTGTAAGAACTCAATGTGGAGAGAAATGGACAGTCAATATTTCAGGTTGGAACCTTTCCTCTGGATCTATTTTTGCCTGCGTTTGAGCAAATAAATGGCTTGACCTTTCCTGGAATATAGGGTCGCTCAATAAAAGCATTTGACTTTCAAAATTTAGCTTTCAGAAACCAGTTTGGATCTACGTAATGTGGTAACTACTGTACTTTGCAAAGCTCTGGGCATAGCCCAATAATGATTTACTAGGTTCTATCAACAAGCCAGTTTCTAATTATAAACCTGTCTCTTTGAAGCTCCTCTCTGCTGCAAGTGCACAGCCTGGAACTAATTGAAGTCTTTTTAGGGCACATCTTGTTCTTTCAACTCATTGAATAATTATGCAAACAGCTTCGGATAACTTGACAGCTGTGAGCTGTGAGAGAGCACAATTCCCCAAATAGTAAACTGCCACTGAGCCTGTTTATAACATCTTTGGTAAATACTATTAACGTGAGGGAGATGGGGTGATAAATATATTGACAGAAGTAACAGATTCTGCGGATATGCCCAGTAATCTGTAACGTGAGTGGGAAGTGAAGGGGAGATGCATTCACAGAAACAATTTGCCTAAGTTTAACTTGCCGTTGCTTTTGGCATTTTATCAAAAAAAATGGGTGGTGACATATGAATAGTTTCAGAGTTATTTTCAAACTCAAATGAGTTTGTGAATTAAGAACATGTTTCAATATCCTGATAAATTTAGGTTTTATCTGCACTAGGTTTCTGCACTAATTTTGTTCATTTACAGTCAATGAAAAAAACAATGGCAACATACGCTGTATGAACTCCTCCGCTGCCAACTATCGCTTAACTGGGACACATCAGGACCAGTGCATTTTGACCCAATCAATTCCCTGCTCCAATTAGCTGAAGTTTCATGGAAATAGTTAAATAGGTATAAAAAAGACAAATCGAGTAACAAATTATGTATTTAAATGAAATACAGAACAACTTAGAACACTACCAGTAGGTCTACCGTAGTATATAATTGTGTATTGGTTCCTAATAGTTATTGACAGAGGAATTCATCCAGTGTACACAACAAAGAAAGTCAGAGCAGACACCAAATGCAGATAATGGACTGGCTTCATACAATGCTGTGAAAGATCGCATCCTCCAAATATTAATTTTCATTGTAAGACTATGTAAAATAAAATTCAAGATGATTGTCGATACTTTGAAATTCATCATAGTTCCTAACTTGTTGAAGTAGTGAAATCCTTTTATTGGCACAACTGTCCGTTTCTGACATCTCTGAGCCTGAATGCTTGAAACTGCAGTGAGCAAAACAGTTCGAAATTGTCTTGCTAATTATTTCTCGCCAACTACCAGTGACAAACAAATCACTGCTTTTTGAACACAAACACAGGTTACTGACGCTATTAAAAACTATTCGCTCTAAGCATGTTGTGGTGACTCACAGCCGCACAGGTGTGCATGACTGACACTAGGTAGAACCTGTTTAGCAAGTCTCTTGCCCCAAGTAAGTGGACTAGTGTCCCAAATAAGCAAAGGGAATGCCAGTTATTTTCTCAATTCATTTATATTCTTCAAGAGTCATCTCTAATAAGTGGCTGCCTGATTAATTGATGGGCCAATTAACTGGAATCCCCTGTACATAACTTGTTATTCAGTTAAACATTAGCTTATCTTTCGAAACTGTTTCCAAGAAACTTTGGCTAATCGAATAGCCACTTAATGGGGCCAAAGTGCACTTGCTGCGATGCGTTCCAATTAACCAGAATTCACTGCACTGTTTCAGATGAACAGGTAGCAGGCCAGTTCTACACAAATCAACTACTCTGCGCAATAATAGGATCGTGCAAACTTTTAAAACATTCCACGATGCCAATTATTCTCCTTGAGGAAATATCAGTGAGTGTTAGTGGGCTGTTCATGGTAGATGGAATGTCAGGTGGCACACAGTTGGGTTTAATATAGCCCAGGAGTCTAATGGGAGAGCAGTGTTTGTTTACTTGTCCTTTCCTAGATTTATCTTACAAGAACAAACAGAAAACAAGAACACACCATCCCATCCTGTCCCTCATTAATTTCTCCTGCTGGTCTTTTTTTCTACCTTGTTAACTATTTCCAATAAACTTTGGCTAACTTGGGCAGCTGCATAATTGGGCCAAAATATACTGGCGCCGATGAGTCCCAATTAAGCAGAACCCACTGTAGTTATAAAGGATTACTTCACTTCAAAGTAGATTACATCCACAATGTCAGAAGGAGAAACGGAGCAAGCGTGTGCATGTGCGTACACACACACACACGCACACACGCACGCACGCACGCACACACACACACACACACACACACACACACACACACACACACACACACACACACACACACACACACACACACACACACACACACACACACACACACACACACAGTCCCTAAAGCTAAAAGGCCTGTCTGACTGAGATGCAGACACTTTTTTTAGTGATGTAGTTTGAGCAATGAACAGAATCTCTCATGGGATGGTGCTGAGCTGTGATGGTGCTTATTAAATATGTAGAGGCAGTTCTCCAGTGTCAGTTCTGAAGATTTGTAACACCAGATGTGAAAAGAACCAGTGTCATCAATTCCAGTATCCACTCTTCTTCCTAAGGTCCTCACAACATAAAATTACATTTTAAAGGCAGCATCTTTGGAAAAAGCACTTTCCTGAAGAATCATAATATTTTGTTAACACAGCAATTAATGTACAAAATGGAGTGATGCCAACAAGCAAAGATGACATTCAGCCCTAAAGCTAAAACAAACAGCTTCTCAGATATCTCCTGTGTAAAATCTTCCTCCTTAAATTTAGATTAGCAGTATTTTTTTTTAATTTAGACCTACAGTGCAGAACAGGCCCTGCTAGCCCAATGAGCCATGCTGACTAGCAATCCACCTATGTAACCCAGCCAAATCACAGGACAATTTACAATGACCACTTGACCTAATCACTACAGCTGTGGACTGGGGGAGGAAACCGGAGCACCCGGCAGATACTCCTCCTGTTCACGGGGAAAACACGCAATCTCCTTATAGATGGTGCCAGAGTAGAACTTTGAATCCGATGCAATAGCATCACACTGTTGATGCTATTTGACCCTGTTCCAATCCTATTTGTTTTTCTGGTTTCGATCACATATATATATATATGTTAAGAGGATCGGAGTTGGGGACACTGATGATTTTGTAATTTTTTTTATAGATACTATAAACAGCCGGTTTTTTTCTTCTTTCCTTTTTTTTCTTAATAGTTAGTGGTTGGTTAGTTTGTTAGTTTAGTTTTTCTTAGGGTATTAATGTTTTTTTTTCTTTTTCTCTTTTCTGTTTTTTTCCAACGTGAATTACTTAGTTTTTTTTTGTTTCGTTTATATGACATTTGCATCATTCATGATTTGGGAAGACTTAACAATAATGTACTTATTGCTTGTGTATCCTTTTATGTTCATTTTAATTTTGTAAGTTTGTAATCCCATTATCTATTTACTAATCTTATCATGTTGATATTAATAAAAAGATTGAAAGGGCAAAAGCATCACGCTAACCGCCATGCTACCAAGGCACCTGTTAGGGCGGATTCCGGAGTTATATGCCAGAAAAGAAAACACTAATTTGAACAGCAGCCAGTCTTCAGCCTGAACATGGATTATAGATTGAATTTGGAATCTGAACAATGGTCTTCTATTTGACCACTGAAACCTGCATATGCATGAATGCAGCCCAGAGTCAGTGGGAATTAACATTCATTTTGTGTGTCTGGAATGTGGGTGTGAAAACTCTATGTAATTCAAAGGAAGCATTGTAGATACATTGTAACTGCAGAATTGTCCTGCTGTTACCTTTGATCTTTAGCGTAAAAAATGTAATGTCGTCTTGGGTCAAGCAAGCCTCTTTTTCCAAGTGTGTCCCGAATTACGATGCCTTCTGCACATTTTTGTTGAATGAACACTTTGATGTCCACTTGTTTCCATGTTTCTCTGAAGACTTTGTTCATGTCAAAGCAGCACCCTTGGATTTTTCAGAATAATTAGTGTTATTGCATTTTAGTCAATCCTATGATCATACAATTGCAATAAGCTAGCAGTTAGTGGTGTGCAGAATGGGTGAGGCTGAGGGAAAATATTAGAATAAATGTTTCCTGTATTCCTCAACCCGGATTCTGTCTCTTTAGTACTTGGAGTCTGTTGTTAGCTAATCGTTAACATCACACAAACTTTTCCTGCAGCACTTCTGAGTCATTGCTTCTAAATGTTGGTATTATGCAAATTCAGTTCCTGTTGGCATTATTTCAATAGGTCAATTACATTTTGGTGCATGTTTAAAGCTCAAGAAGATGAATTATGGAAGGAATATTAATGAGTGGATCTTAGAAAGTAAATAGGATTTGGCAACAGCGTCAGAAGCAGCTTACTTTTAATTTACTGCATGAAAAGAGGTAGTATACAAATTACAACTCAAAGTTGGTCATTATGATAGGTAATGTGAAGACACTTTATCTTGGTGGTAGTACTATAACACCAGAGTGCAGGGCTCCTGATGAATTCCACTGATTCCTGTACAACAACTATCTTGCTAATTTAGTGGCTTCAGAACCTTAGTCAGCACTGTGTCCATATCTGAGTCCTGTATCACATTAGTTTCTGACTGAACAGGAATATAGTGCAGACTAAAGTGATATCTGCAGCCAAATAGTGGTAAAAAAGGTTTTTATTCTTCATATATGTTGAGTGTATTGTCTGAACCTTCGTACTTGTGATGCTGCTGCAGGCAGGCTTTTCATTGTATCTGTACCTCACTGTACTTGGGCACACTACAATAAACTTGACTAGACTTGACTTGAGTGAAGAGGTATGGACATTAAAACTTTTCATGAATAGAAAAGATTGCCTTGACATTCCGTTTCAATGTTTTGGATCAAAACCCTTCATCTTCCAGTCCAGATGAAGGGCCTCGACCCAAAAGGTCAACTGACAATTTCCCTCCACAGATGTTGTCTGACCTGTTGAGCTCCTCCAGCTCTTCCTGTGTGTGATTGAGGGATAGAACTTGAAACAGCTTCTTTCAAACGTTTACCAATATGCAACTCAGCTATTGAAGTAATACTGATGGGAAATTAACGTGCATAAGACCAGCACCCACACCTCACAGAAGACTAGATGATGGGAGAACTGTTCACATAGAGGTAGCTGAATAGTGGGAAACTTCTCCAAAGGAACTTACTTAGCTGTACATCCAAGTGCATATTGTGATCCAATCCAATCATCACAACTGACAAGCTAATGATCAGGCCGGGGAGCCTATTGATGTTGAAATTCCCTTACAGCTTATTATGCAGGTCCTCCTCAACGAATTCTGTTGCTTACCTGGATTGCTACAACAAATCTATACTTTCAGTTTAACACTTTGAGCCATACAGCTATAGAGTTATGCAGCACGGAGAAAAGTCCTTTGGCCCAACCTATCATTACTGACCAAATTTCCTTCTCATGTTCCTGCATTTGCCCATATCCCTTTAAACCTTTCCTATCCATGTACTTGTCTAAGAGCCTTTTAAACATTGTGATTGTCCCTGCTTCTACAACTTCCTTTGGTAGCTCATTCTACACACCCAACACCTTCTGTATGATGAAGCTCGTGGTCAGGCCCTCTGTAAATCTTTCTCCTTTCACTTTACACCTATGAGCTGCAATTTTACACTCCCCTACCCTGTGACTATCTGCCTTATCTATAGCTATCATGACCTTATAATCCTCCATAAGGTCACCCCCAGGCTCCTCTGTTTCAGAGGAAACAGCTCCAACTTCCCTTGTATCTCTTTGTAAATCAACACCTTCAGTCCTAGCAACATCCATGTGAATCTCTTCTGCACCCTCTCTTGCTTAATCTCATCCTTTCTACAGCCTGGTGACGAGAATTGCACACAATATTCCAGAGGTGGTCTTACCAACGTCTTGTAGGGCTGCACAGAATGCCCACCTGATGAAGGTAAGCCTTCTTCATCACCTTGTCAACCTACGTCACCACTTTCAGGAAACTACGTGCTTGCACGCCAGGTCTTCTTTGTTCCGCCAAGTTCTTAAGACCATGTAGACTTTAGAAGGGCTTTTGACAAAGTCTCACAATACTGGTTTAGCAAGTTAGAATACTGTGCATGGAGTCCAAACTGAGGCAGCAAGTGGAAGGAGGCAGAGGGTGTTGGCAGAGGGTTGCTTTTCATATTGGAGGCTTGTGCTGTCCTCCATTTACAGTCAATCTGCCATAGTTTTGCAAGGCAAGTATCTCTGCTCCCTCACGACTCTGGTGACCTGGGTTTGATCCGAATCTCTACTTACCTGTGTGGAGTTTGTGGGTCCTCCCTGTGAGTGTACAGGTTCCTCTGCTTGCACTGCTTTCCTCCCATTTCCAAAACTCTGTTATAAACGACTCTTTGTGTAGTTGGGTGACAGGGGAATGAGTGGGGGGTGGGGTAGGGAGTGGAAATTGCTCGGAATGTGGGATGAGGTTACAGGGTAATAAAGGAGGAAGTGAGTAGATTAGATGGATCTATGAGACTCAATGGGAGGAACAACTTCCTACAATGAAAAAATAAAAGAAAAAGATATAAAATTGTAAATATCCTAGATTCTTATTAAAACAATGGGCTAATAAAATAGCCCAGATCGTATGCCCTCTTTGACCACTTCTGATTTTTAAAAAAATTATGTTGCTTCTGAAATGTTGTGCTTGCACTTACGTGACATATCAATGTGTATTCATTGATAGGTGACTGCAGAAATATGAAGTAGCAGTTAGTGACTCTATCAGAACCTGTTAGCTTTATACCATTTTCTGATAACACTAATCATTTCATGTATTTATCTTCAGGGAGGAGAGGTTATTCAATTGACCCAGAAGAAAGTGGCTATTTGACTCAAGTAAGCTATTAATTGCATGGAGCCTAAAGCAAAACACTGCAGTTGTGAGGTTCATTTAACAAGGCTGAGAGAGGCAAATTACCCCACTGAATGTCAGGACAGGGGAAAAGGCACCTGTTTCCTGCAGGGAACTAAGGCCAGGTTTTAAAAATCTTCCATGAGAACAGACATTGTTTAAGTAGTCTGCAATGCCTGCCCCTCCTCCCTAACTGCACAACTGCAGTTACAAGGACACAAGTTGCTTGTGTACCTGGACACAGAGGAGGGTGTAGTAAAAGATGGATTAAAAATTAGCCACCCCTTCATTTGAATGGATCAGCAGAATAGTCCTGGAGTCTTGAGGCAATCAAAGATTAACCTTCTGGGGATAGCAGTTTGAAATACTTGCAGAGCATTGAAGAGACAGAAAAAGTAGTGGATTTGTCAATACATCTCTTTTTAACTCTGAATTTTGACTTGAAACTGGAGATGGTATTTGATGGTTTATTTTCATGAGAGTGCACGAAATTGCCAGGGCTTCTGGCCAATTAGTTCTCAAACTAATTTCACCGCTTAATCTTATGCCTTCAACTGACAAGGTACTTTTGAAGAAACAGGAGGCTACTGGTGCCAAAATCTGGAGCAATGCACCAAGGCTGGAGAAGCTCTGCAAGTCAGGCAGCATCTATGGAGGGAAACGGGCAGTTGATATCCAATTGATGAGTCTCATTCTGAATCACCAACTGCCCATTTCCCTCTGTTGATGCTGCCTGACCTTTGGAGTTTCTCCGGCTCTTTGGTGTTGGAAGTACTTTCGGAATACGGTATGGCTACTGTCAAAATGCAGGAATCATATGCTTCGCTAGATGAGCAGCAATGACTTGGGGCTCTTGTTCTGAACATGAGTATATGCGTAATACAGCATAGTGACTTTGGGTCAGGAGTGGAGGTGATGTAAGAGACTGCCAATGCTGGAATTTGGAGCAACAAGCGATATGCTAGGAGAATTTAATGGGTCAAGCCGCATTTGTGCACTGAAGGGAACAGTTGATGTTTCAGATGGGGGAGTCTTGACCCAATATGTTGAGATGGAAGTTGGACAGTTTTCAATTTGTCCTGTGGATGGAGTTTGTTGGCAAAGATGTGCAGTGACATGGCAAGAACGATTGAGAAAGCCATTGGAGCACTTTGTCATGGAATTAATTGGGATTGGGCCTGTAGTGGAGCCATTGACTAGAATCATGACTTGCATGCTATCAGGCATAGACAGGAGATGAATTTCTGAGCCCAAACAAATTTGGGAAGGTCCCTTCACAATTGATCTCAGATAACCAAATCAAAGGCTGGTGTAAGGATGAAAATGACCCTGTGTGTTGATTGGTAAGGTGCTTTGCATTTTCTATGGATCATGTCCTTTGTGCCTTTTGAAAGACAGAGTCCATATTGTGATTCTGGAGGTCACTGGAAGGAGAAAATTGAGAAGAGCCCAAGTGATGTATTTCCGAGGCAAATTGCAGGGAAGCCATGCAGTAGTTACAATGACTGCATTTGGCATGATTACTGTGTTTGTGAAATGCTCTGATATACGCTCCTCCTCCCATATATGAAAGAGAAGTTTATGAGGTTGATCTTTTGCCAAGGCCCTGATGTTCATGCATTTTTTTTGCAAGACAGCCAAAGGCAGATGCAGTGGAGTTCATTTCTAACTCCTACAGCATGACCTCCAGTGCACCTGCCGTTGGCTGTTTTGCCAAAACATGCATGGACATCAGGGCTTCTATCCCTACAGATCCTGTTCTAAGAAGCAGAACTGATCCCTGCCCTCCTGTAGATTCCTGAAGCATGAGCTACCAATGGCGGGACAAACGAACACCAGAGTGATGCCGCCAGCATTAATGTTGCTGGATTCTCTATCCATGAGCAAGATAAGCTACAGTTTCTCTTGTCAGTATCCCCAGCAGCTTGGCCCTGAGCCAGCTCTGAATGGCAAGCCAAAAGCTAGACTCCTGAAACCAGTCCACTACTCCAAGTTCATGCATGTCAAGAGTTGGCAATAGCACTGAGAAAACCCGCCAAGGTTTTTCACAAAGCCTCCTTGATAAAATGAAACACATCTAATAATTTGTGTAATACCTACTCAGGATTCTTAAAAAAATGAGAATATTTTTGTACTGAGAACATTGAGTGTCTTTGTCAAGGCTATGCAGAAACCTACTCAAAATGTGAAAAGAGCCCATCATCTCACACACATTGCCCAGCATCTTCAGTTTCACCCATAACAGTGGCCACCTCAGAAACCACCAAATAAGAGTGGAGGTAACTTCCTGATGAACTACAACAGGAAAAGTATGGGAATGCTGTCATAATCTCTTATCATTTTATCATACAGCAAGCTACCCATTCACTAACCTCAACCCTGGACATCTTTCCGATACTCATCCATCCTCAATGTACAGTTGTTTCCCCAAATGCTTCTTTCACTCCAACACGACTCACCAGATAATAGACACCAAGCCTCTGTCCACACATCGTACTCCACCAGACCCTTCTTTCCCCCAACATGAAAATGTAGTTGGTGAATCTAGGCCAGTCATTGACCCTTTCTCCTCTTCTTCCACAATCAGCAGATCTCTCAGACATTCAGCTTTCTGATACCATTGCTTGAGTGCTGTAGAGTCATGGGATTATGTCACGTGGAAACAGGCCTTTCAGCCCACGGCGTCAATACTAACCATCTAACACCCAGGATTAGAATTGGGTTTAATATCTCCAGTATATATCATGAAGTTTGTTAACTTAGTGGCAGCAGTACAAGGAAATACATGATAATATCGAAAAACAAATAAATAAACACAGTAAATCAATAACAGTAAGTACAAATATGTATGTTAAAAAGCTAAATTAAAAAATAGTGCAAAGAACAGAATAAATAAAATAACATGAGGTAGTGAAAAAGGATCTAGTGTTCATGAGTTCAAAGTCCATTGAGGAATCTATGGCAGGGGAGAAGAAGCTGTTCCTGGATCACAGAGTGTGCGCCTTCAGGCTTCTGTACCTCCTTCCAGACAGTGACAACAAGAAGAGGGCACATCCTGGGTGGTGGGGGTTCTTAATAATAGACGCCACCTCTCTGAGGCATGGCTCCTTGAAGATGTCTGGAATACTATGAAAGTTAGTACCCAAGATGGAAATAACTAATCTTATAACTTTCTGTATCTTCTTTTGATCCTGTGTAGTAACTGCCACCCACATGCCAGACAATGATATAGCCTGTCAGAATTAGAATTGTAGCAGAAGCCATTTACATCTAATCCCATTTTACTTTCCCCTCATTTCCATCAACCCAACCTACCTAGAATCTATCACTCACCTACACACAAGAGGCAATTTATACTGCCAAGTAACCTACCAACCTGTATGTCCTGAGGATGTGGGATGAGTCGAGGGAATGTGGTTACAGAGAGAACGCACAAACTCCACACAGAGAGCACTGGGGATCAGGCAGAGCTCAGGTTTCTGCTGCTGTGTAGCAGTGACTCTATTAGCTGCACCACTGTTGGCCTGAAACAATTGCCCACAAATCCTGCAAAGCCCTTTACTGCTGCATGGAACAGCCATTTTAAATCAACGAGGGGTGATTGATAAGTTTGTGGCCTAAGGTAGAAGGAGCCAATTTTAGAAAAGTTAGCGCATTTATTTTTCAACCTAGTCCCCTCCTACATTTACACACTTAATCCAGCGGTCATGGAGCATATGGATCTTGGACTTCCAGAAAGTGTCCACAGCAGGGGTGATTGATAAGGTCGTGGCCTAAGGTAGAAGGAGATGAGTTATACAGCAAACTTGGCCACAAAGCGATCAATTCCTTCATCCAAATGTTTGACATTTAAAGTGAAAAGAAGCGGCCCCAACACTGACCCCTCGTTACCTGCAGCCAACAAGAAAAGGCTCCCTTTATTCCCATACTTTGCTTCCTGCCAATCAGCCAATCTTCTCTATCAGCTAGAATCTTTCCTGTAATACCGTGGCTCTCATCTTGCTAAGCAGCCTCATGTACAACACCTTGTCAAAGGCCTTCTGAAAATCCAAGTAAACAACATCAACTGACTCTCCTTTGTCCATCCTGCTTGTCATTTCCTTGAAGAATTCCAACTGATTTTGTCAGGCAAGATTTCTCCCTAAGGAAACCATGCTGATTTTAGCCTATTTTATCATGTGCCTCTTGCCACCATTGAAGCCAGGCCAACCAGCCTATAATTTCCTTTCTATTGTATCTCTCCCTTCCTAAGGAGTGGAGTGGCATTTATAATTTTCCATTCCTCTGGAACCATTCTAGAATCTGGTGATTCTTGAAAGATCATTACTACTGCCTCTACCATCTCTTTGGCTACCTCTTTTAGAACCCTGGCATATAGTCCATCTGGTCCAGATGACTTGTCTACCTTCAGATCTTTCAGTTTCCTAAGCACTTTCTCCTTCAACTACACTCTCTTCTTCCCCCTTCACACCCTTACATTTCTGGCACTCTGTTTGCATCTTCCCTAGTGGTGATTGACTCAAAATGCTTATTAAGTTCGACTGCCATGACTTTGACTCCCATTTCTACATCTCCAGAGTCATTTTCTAGTGGTCCACTCTTGCCTCTCTTTTTCTCTTGCTATATCTGATGAAACCTTTGGTATCCTCCTTTATATTATTATATTATTACTTTATATTATTTATATTATTATTATTAAATCTTTTCTCTGCTTATAGCTTTTGTAGCTTCCTTCTGTTGGTTTGTAAAGGCTTCCTAGAACATTCCATTAACTTTTGCTATATTATATACCCTCTTTTCCTTTTATGCTTTCTTTGACTTCTCTTGTCAGCCACATTTTTGTCTCATCCTCCCTTTAGAGTATTTCTATTGTTGGGATGTATCTATCACGTGCTTTCTGAATTGCCCCACGGTAACTCCAAAGTTCTGCTGTCATCCCTTTTAGTGGCCCCTTCCAATCAACTTTGACCAGCTCCTCTCTTGTGCCTCTGTAATTCCCTTTACTCCACTCTTATACTGATATATCTGGCTTTGTCTTTTCCCTGTCAAACTGCACGGTGAATTTTATCATGTTATGATCACTGCCTCTTAAGGATTCCTTTACCTTAAGTTCCCTAATAAAATCTGGTTCGTTACACAACACCCAAGCCAGCGTTGTCTTTCTCCAAAGTGGGTTCAACTGTAAGCTGCTCTAAAAAGGCATCTTGCAGGCATTCTACAAATTCTCTCTCTTGGGATCCAGCACCAACCTGATTTTCTAAATCTACCCACACATTGAAAAACCCTATACTATTGCAACATTGTCCTTTTGATATGTCTTTTCTACCTCCCATTGTAATTTGTATCTCACATTCTGGCATCACTGAGTCACACTAGGGAGCTTAACACTTGGAGGCCTGTGTATAACTCCTATCAGGGTCTTCTCTCCTTGCAGTTTCTTAATTCTACCCACAAGGATCTTCTAATATCTGATCCTGTGTCACCTCTATCTAATGATTTGATTTCATTTTTTTACCAACAGAGCCATCCCATCTCCTTTGAATACCTGACTGTCCTTCTGATACAATGCATATTCTGGGATGGTAAGCTCCCAACTATGATCTTCTATCAGTCATGATTCACTGATGCCAATTTCATACCTGTCAATCTCTAACTACACTACAAAATCATCTATCTTATTCCATCAAATATAACATCTTTAGTCCTGTATTCATCATCTTTTCTATTTTGGCCCCCACATTACCCTTCAACTCCTACCACTGACTACAATTTTGCCTTATCATCTGCCTTTCCTTCTTCACAGTCTCACTACACACAGCATGTACTTGTATACCAACTGCCCCATCCTTAGCCAGATCCCTTCCCACTGCCAAATTAGCTTAAACCCTCCCCAACAGCCCTAGCAAACCTGCCTGCTAGGGTATTGGCCCCCCTTGGGTTCAGGCATAACCCATCCTTTTTGTATAGGTCATTCCTTCCCCAGAGGGGATCCCAACGATCCAGAAATCTGAAACCCTGCCTTCTGCTCCAATTTCTCAGCCATGCACCCATCTGCCAAACCATCCTATTCTTAACATCACTGGTGCATGACAGAGGCAGCAATCCAGAGATTACTACCCTGGCGGTCCTGGTTTTCAGCTTTCTACCTAATTTCCTTTATTTTCTCTCCAGGACCTCTTCCTTTTTTCTATTTATGTCGTAGGTGCCAATATGTAGCAAGACTTCTGGCTGCTCACCCTCCCTTCTTAAAATGCCGTGGAACCGCTCTGAGACATAATCCTTGATTAAGTGGAATTAAATGGAGCACAGCTAGCTGTTTGTGCAAACGCCTAGTCCCCTCTCTTAAAAAAAGCAGCTGATGACCAGGTGAGCTATATCTTTGTACTGTTTGTCGGGGTGATATGGTGAGACTGGAAGTATGGGAAACAGAGGGAATACTGGTCAGGACTGTGAGCAGTAGATTCCTTGTGATTCATTCACCAGGCAAAAACACACACAGACACAAGAGACTCCACAGATGCTGGAAATCCAGAGTAACCCTCATAAAAAAAACTGGTGGAAGCCAGCAGGTTTGGCACCGCCTCTGGAGATGAATAAACAGTCCACGTTTCTGGCTGAGACACTTCATCAGGACCACAAACCCTCCATCATTGTCCATAGAAAACCATTCCTGCTAAACAAAAACATTTTTTACCTACAGTAATGCCGCTTTAACAGGATCTCACTTAACATTTAGAAACTCAAGCGCACAACCATTTCAGGAGCCCGCCCCTGAGACTCAGTTAACAGAATTCCAAAAATATATTTATCCTAATCATGTTTTGGAAAATAGTAGAACACTCACGTGTTCACAGCGCGTTCCTAGGAGAGACCACTGCCCTTCTGGGTTAATACTCAGCACAGACTCTGTGGAGATGCAGCTGTGGGCTTGAGCATCATCATCCCTGCTCTCGAATTAATCAGATCCCACCTGCCTCACCCCAGTTGTTTTCATCTTCTTCCCTTACAAGTGTACAAAAACAAAGTACTACGAGAGCTCAACTTAACCCAGTGTCTACTAAGAATAGAGAAGGTCCCAGTGGATCAGTGAACAGGGACTTACCCTATTCACTATGCTCCCAGTGCCTGCAGGTCTGCTTGTCAACTAGACTTGCCAGTATCATAAAGTCTCATCCATCAGTCCCTCTAGCCCGAACTCTCAGAAAGATGGTGTTCCTCTACACAGCTGACATCTACAATTGCACAGCGTCATATTTTTGAGAGCAGCAATCTACAGGAGGAACTGAGATGGCTGAGCAGCATCTGTGGGAAGAAAGTTATTAACAAGAGATTGCAGATATAGGATTTAAACCAAAAGCGTCCACAGTTTGGTTGCCTGATTCCTTGCTGCCTAAGGGTGTGCTTCTCAAAGGAGTTCACCCACCATGCCGACCTGCAAGACGAGACTCAACTCATGCGCTCTCTTTTATGTTAAAAATGACTTCTGTTGGGTGCTTCCCTGAGAAGAATGACAAAGTCATCGGCTAGATCATCTCATCACCAGAACTCTCTAATAAGCACCAAGACCTTACTTGGCCAGTGGTATGAAGACGCCCTCCTTGTAGAGTCCTTTCTATGCAGCTAGAGTTTCAATTCTTCTTATATTTCAAAAATATACTTCATTCAGAAGAAAACATACACAGCAATACAAAAATGCTATCTTTATATTTATAGCATTAATTTTTCTATACATTCGTAGTGTCATTGGGTCTAAACATCTGTAGTGTTAGGACCTTTTGTGCACCAAACACGATTACCTTTCATGAGGCCCCCTTAGACATGTCAAACTTCAGGTCAGGGAGTGGTCCAGCTCCTCAGTGTCTCACTTTAGACTGTGGTCCTTCCCCACAAGGCCTTGGTGTTGGCTGCCAGAATCTCAATCCTATAATTTTACTTCAAAAATAAACTGTTTGTGCAAAAGGGAAAAACAGCACAATGCATTTATCTTTACTTTTGGACAGTTAATCAGTCGGTATGTTCACAGTGTTAATGGTTCAACGCGTGCCATAGCACCATTGCCACACGTGCCCCCCATGTAATGCGAACTTCAGTTGTCTGAAGGGTCCCTGCAACAGACCCAATCCCACCCCCCCCCCGCCCCACCGTTCAGTGGCAAAAGGATCCTAGACTGCAGTCCTTCCTCACAGAGCCTTTGCGTTGCCTGCGCCAAGCTTTAGTGTATTCCTGCAGCCTCGCATGTAGCAGCCAGCAGCATTCCAATACAGGCACCTCACTGTTGAAACTTGTTGAAAGACCAACAAGTTTCTGGCAGGCAAAGAGCATCGCTCATCACGTTCATAAAATTCTAGCAGAACCTGATGTCTGCCAGTACATGTGTGTCGCTGGGAACGGTGTGTAGATCAGAATTCTTTAATGCAGGGCTGCTCAGCATGAACCATGACAAGGCACTCACACTCTCCTCCACACCCTCTTTGCAAGCGCCTAGTCCACAGAGAGGTAGGTGACCTCATTGATGTAATCCTGAAGACAGCAAGTGGTGGAAGAGAGATTCCAACTGTACAGGAAGGATCTGAACTCAGCCAAATGAGTTGTTGGTGAGTTGGTATTCTGCCATATGATGTGGGCATCCTGCTCGGGGCACCACCCCTTAGGATCCATTGTGTTTTTGTCCTACATTGACATTCCATGCATACCGCTGCCTATTGGACTTGCATCTCAAATTCTTTTTCTGGAAGAACATCCCCCCTGAGAATAGGTAGTGCAGCAGTATCTAACTGACCGGGACATTGCACGGCAACAGGGCCAGCTCTATCCTATGCAACAGCGGAGACAGGTAGAACTTCTGCCTCAAGAGCCACTGAGATGGGCCCTGTGGCCTGGGACCTGCTTTGGAGCTCACTTTGGGATAATGTTGAACGAGATTTCAGTAGCTCTTTGAGAAGGTACATTGGCCAATGTCTGGAAAGGAATGTATTGGTTTCTGTCACGTTCCATCCTGGTCAGCTGTGTATTGCAAGATCCCGGAGACACACTGAGACAAACAGCAACTGCTGCCAATAGATGGTCAAGTCAGTAAGAGATATCCCCTGGCCTGGTTGAGACTTGTTCATGTTCCTGTGAGAGGGGCTGTCCGCGATGAAATGCCCTGTACTGCCACATTCCTTGGTACAGCAGGTGCCAAAGTTCGGTGCAGCTGTCACAAGCTGCTCCACGGGGAAATTCTGAGTGTAAGGCCTTCCCACCACCATAAACCTGAGGGAATCGAACTAACAGAAAAGTCCTTTAGACTAATTGCTCACAGAATATATGGAAAAAATAAATTAATATCACGTAGGTGTTGCATTCATCTTATATTTTCTTAGAGGTACAGCAGAGACGTCATAAGCGATGTGCGAGGAAGCAGAAGCGAGGCAAGCGGGCAGGGGTCCGTGCCAGGCTAAAAGCAAACCCTAGCCGGCCGACTCTCCCGTCCATTCTGCTCTCCAATGTCCGCTCCCCGGACAATCAATTGGACTACATCTGACTCCAACAAAATACTCGGCGGGAGTACAGAGTTTGCTCTGTGTAAATTTTCATAGAAACATGGCTCACTGAGGGAATTTCAGATGCTGCCATTCAGTTGGACGGGCTCGCCTTGTTTCGAGCAGACGGGGACGCAGCTGCCTCCGGTAAGACTTGCGGTGGTGGTGTGTGTATTTACGTCAATATGGAATGGTGTAGGAACTCTGTGCTGGTTTCCAGACACTGCTCATCGTTGGTGGAGTTTGTGACTGTTAGATACAGACCATTTTATTTGCCATGGGAATTCACCTCTGTCCTTATATTCGGTGTCTACATTCCCCTAGCGCTAATGCTAAGGAGGCGCTCTGTGAACTGTATGGGGCTATTAGCGAACTGCAGAGCGCTCACCCTGATGGTCTATTTATTGTCGCCGGTGATTTTAACCACATGAACCTTAAGTCAGTGCTCCCCAAATTCCATCAGTATGTGGACTTTGCAACGAGGGCGGAGAACGCGTTGGACCTGGTTTACACAAACATCCCCAACGTGTACAGGACAGAGCCCCACCCCCACTTCAGTTACTCAGACCACATCTCTGTTATACTAATCCCAGCATACAGACGCTCCAGACCAGTTGAGAAGCAGGTGAAAACCTGGCCAGCAGGAGCCATCTCTACTCTTCCAGACTGCTTTGAGCACACTGACTGGCACACGTTCAGGGAGGCTGTAACCGATGGCGACTCTACCAACTTAGAGGAGTACACAGCATAAGTGACCAGCTACATCAGAAAGTGCATTGATGATGTTACTCTGTCCAAGACCATCACTACACTTGCTAACCAGAAGCCATGGATGACCGTGGAGGTGCGTGCGCTGCTGAGGTCCCGCGACTCCACTTTCAGAGCAGGCGACAAGGCAGCTCTAACAACAGCGAGGGCCAAACTGTCCCGAGCCATCAGAGGGGCAAAGTGTGCACACACCCAGCTAATCCACAGCCACTTCCACACACGGTGCATGTGGAAGGGCATCCAGGACATCACTAATTACAAGACAACATCACCTGACTGTGCAGGTGATGCCTCCCTCCCAAATGCGCTGAATAAATTCTACGCCCGGTTTGAGGTGGAAAATGACGTGGTGGCGAGGAAGTCCACCCCTCCTGCGAATGACCAGGTGCTGTGTCTCACCATGGCCGATGTGAGAAGAACCCTGTGCAGGGTCAACCCACGGAAGGCTGCTGGACCAGACAACATCCCTGGTAGAGTGCTCAGAGATGTGCAGACCAGCTAGCAGATGTTCTCACTGGCATCTTCAACATCTCCCTGAGCAGCGCCACCGTTCCAACGTGCTTCAAGGAGGACAACATCGTCCCCGTGCCAAAGAAGTCTTCAGTGTCCTGCCTCAGTGACTACCGTCCCGTTGCACTCACATCCATCATCATGAAGTGTTTCAAGAGGCTCCTCATGAGGCATATCAAGACCCTGCTGCCCCCCTCACTGCACCCCCTGCAGTTTGCGTACCGTCCCAACCGCTCAACAGACGATGCCATTGCCACCACCCTCCACCTGGCCCTAACCCACCTGGACAAAAAAGACACATACGTTCGGATGCTGTTCATAGACTTTAGTTCAGCATTCAACACAATCATCCCTCAGAAACTGATTGGAAAGCTGAGCCTACTGGGCCTGAACACCTCCCTCTGCAACTGGATCCTAGACTTCCTGACTGGGAGACCTCAGTCAGTCCAGATTGGGAGCAGCATCTCCAACACCATCACACTGAGCACAGGGACCCCCCCCCCCCCCCCCGCCACCCCAGGGCTGTGTGCTCAGTCCACTGCTGTTCACTCTGCTGACCCACGACTGTGCTGCAACACACAGCTCAAACCACATCATCAAGTTCACCGATGACACGATTGTGGTGGGTCTCATCAGCAAGGACGACGAGTCAGCTTACAGAGAGGAGGTGCAGCGGCTAACGGACTGGTGCAGAGCCAACAGCCTTAGTCTCTGAATGTGAACAAAACAAAAGAGATGGTTGTTGACGTCAGGAGGGCACGGAGCGACCGCTCCCCCCTGAACATCGACGGCTCCTCGGTAGAGATCGTTAAGAGCACCAAATTTCTTGGTGTTTACCTGGCGGAGAATCTCACCTGGTCCCTCAACACCAGCTCCATAGCAAAGAAAGCCCAGCAGTGTCTCTACTTTCTGCAAAGGCTGCGAAGTCCATCTCCCACCTACCCCCCCCATCCTCATCACATTCTACAGGGGTTGTATTGAGAGCATCCTGAGCAGCTGCATCACTGCCTGGTTTGGATCGCAAGACCCTGCAGCCGATAGTGAAGTCAGCTGAGAAGATCATCGGGGTCTCTCTTCCTGCCATCATGGACATCTACACTGCATGCTGCATCTGCAAAGCAAACAGCATTATGAAGGACCCCACGCACCCCTCATACAAACTCTTCTCCCTCCTGCCATCTGCGAAAAGGCACTGAAGCATTCGGGCTGTCACGATCAGACTATGTAACAGTTTCTTCCCCCAAGCTATCAGACTCCTCAATATCCAGAGCCTGGACTGACACCTTACTCCTCAGTTGTCCTGTTTATTATTTATTGTATTGCCTGCACTGGTTTGTGCACTTTATGCAGTCCTGGGTAGGTCTGTAGTCTAGTGCAGCTTTCTCTGTTTTTTTTATTACGTAGTTCAGTCTAGTTTTTGTACTGTGTCATGTAAACCATGGTCCTGAAAAACATTGTCTCGTTTTTACTATGCACTGTTCCAGCAGTTATGGTCGAAATGACAATAAAAGTGACTTGACTTGACTTGAGAGTAACAGGCCCTTCTGCCCCCCCCCCCAACTACACCCAAATGACCAATTAACCTCCTAACCTGTAAGTTCAAAGTGAATTTATTATCAAAGTACATATCTGTCACCATATACAACCCTCAGATTAATTTTCTTGCAGACATACTCAAAAAATCCATAGTAGAATAATCACCATCATAGAATCAATAGCACCAACTGCGTGTCCAGAGAGCAAAAGACAACAAAATGAGCAAATACAAAAAGAAAGACATAAGAGTAATAAATAACTTAAGCAATAAATATCAAGAAAATGAGATGAAGAGCCGGTAAAAGTGAATTGATGTGTTGTGAGAACATTTCAATGAGGGGGTAAGCGAAGTTGAGTGAAGGCTTTGGAATGTAGGAGGAACCCACGCACTCACAGGCAGAGCATGCAAACTTCTATCAGACACTGGCCTGAATTGAACCAGGGTCACTACAAAATCGAGCTGCCCCATTTAAGTGAATCTTGTGCAGTGAATGGTGGCATGCAGAAGCACTGAGTTTTATATTTGCAAATGTAATGAATAGTAAGGCTTTTTTGAGAAAAATAAACTTATTCCTAGTGGTTCTCCCTTGGAGTCCCCTCAAACCATAGATCTGGACCTCCTGACTCATCCCTCTGAAAGACCACCCAATTCATTACGCCCCACAGATCTTTAACCAAACTTCTCATGACTGCTGCCCTCCCAAATCGTTCTCTTACATATTTCCTTACTTGACATCCACAACCAATCCCAGCATTGACATTTTCTCCACTAACAGGAGAGTCAGTTGCAAACTACTCCAGGGATCCTGCCAGTTCAGAGCTTTCCCTGACGCACACACCAAAGGTCCCTGCATCCTCTGGGCATCTCTCCTCCAAAGGTCCTCAACCCACTGCCACCAGGACCCATGAATTGCCTGGCAGGCTCTGGAACAGAAGAGTGATTTAGAGCGGGGGTGCATGACAAACTTGTGGTAGGTGGATCCTCCATTGGAACAGTAGAGACCTGCCATGAACCAGTTAACTATTCTGTACAGAATCGGCAGCAGGGTCAGTGAAAACTCGACTGGGCAAAGGACTGTTTCCTTGCTGCATTTCTCTAACCCACTTTGCCCAAATGATCCTCATGGGTATCTTCCAACTCTCTTCAATCCGATCCAACTCTCCCTAACTCAGGAATCCAGCTAACCTTAAATGACCTATGTTCATGGAGCCATAGGTCGTAGTGTTGCATAGCACAGAAATAGTCTCTTTGGCCCATAGTATCGATGCTGACCTATTAAGAGTCCATCTATATGAAGTCTATTTACCAGACATGGCCCATATCCTTCTATATCTTGGCTATTCAAGTACTTACCAGACACAATTGAACAATGCGTAAATGCCTGTCTCTATAACCCACCTTTGGTGAAAAATCTTCCTCATACCTCCTCCTAACCCTTTAACCTGGCAAACAACCTTTTAAATAAAAGATCCTTAAGGTACATTGGCATGAGGAAGTTAGGTATGGCCCTTGTGGCTAAAGTGATCGGGGGTATGGAGAGAAGCAGGTAATAGGGTTCTGAGTTGGATTATCAGCCATGATCATACTGAATGGTGGTGCAGGCTCGAAGAGCCAAATGGCCTACTCTGCACCTATTTTCTATTAAGGTCAAACTCACTCTCTCTCTCTCTCTCTCTCTCCCC